>NW_007726781.1:427697-467195 GCF_000696425.1 Galeopterus variegatus | reverse complement strand
GAGCGGCGGCCCGGCCGGGTTTGGGGAGGGTGCGGGACGCGGGGTCCAGGACGCTGAGGGAGTGCCGGACTGGCCGGGGTCTGCATGGGGTGGTGCTCCAAGCCCCGGGAACTGACGAGAGCTGGAGTGGGGTCGTGGCCTGGGTCGCGGAGAAGGGACACTGGGTCCGAACGGAACCGGGATCGGGTCTATGGACTGAAGGAATGGCAGGACAGGGAGCTGGGTTAAGCCATGGGCGGTGTTCAGAACCTCAGGCAGAGTAGGACCGGGGGCTGTAGGGGTGGCGTGGGGGCCGAGCTCAGCCTGTCAGGGCTGGAGCAGTTTTTTACGGGAAAAGGAGGTGATTGATTAGAATGGGGGCCCTTTAGACACAGACGCGGGTATGAGATTGGGGCAGTCCCCGGGGTCCTGGGCCTGAATTGCAAGTCCGTATAACTCCCAAGGTACTGAAGACTTATGTGCCCCCAGGATCCTCCACCCTTTATTGGGGGAGCAACAAGAAAAGAGAGGAGTTTGATGAGGAGAGAAAAGGGGGACTGAGGTTTGGGTGCAGGAGCTGGTCAGCAAAGGTACAGAGAGCGGAACTGGTTGGTAAGGGAGAGAACCTCCATCATCTTAGAGTGTTGTGTGTGTCTTTAATAGGAGGGACCAGGCTGTTTTGGGGCGGTGACCCAAGGTGTCTTCCCAGGAAGGGGACAGCCCACAATATAAGAGCAGGGTCACCTGGGGAGGTCATCAGAAAGGAGTTATTGAAGACAGTAAGAATGGTGAAGAAGAGTGAATGTGTAAAAACTACAAGGGCCTTAGAGAACATGTAATGATTTCAGATCATGTCGTGACTTTAGCTGAGATATATAAAGGTAAAGTTGATTTTACAAGATCTTACCAATTAGTGGCAGAGGGGGTACTGAAAATGGTCTGCTGCCTCATTCAACACATTGACTTAAAAGAATTTGCTAGCTGGGAGAAAAGTATTAAGAAATCAAGCATGACAGCATATATCAGAGAGCTATTAATTTGTTTTATTTTTGTAACTAGTTTGTTAGTATAAAGGCTGAGGGGAAAACAAAAAAGTATAGGTAACCAGCTATTTTATATTTCCTAGCTCACCTCCATTTGGGCAAAATGGTTATCTTCAACACCCTCTAATTTTCTAGAGCTTTAAGAGGTACTCCTTCTCTTGTAGGTGTTTACTGTACAGCAAAGAGACACAAAAAGCCTTTAAAAAACTGTGAACAATGGTGAAACCCAGGATATCTATCATTTTCAAACTTTAATTGAAGTTCAATTATGAAAAAGAAGAATTCAAAGTTCATGTGGGCTGTGGGAGAGTCTGAAGGAAGCAATGCAAATCACTCATGATATACAGTCATGGGTCTCTTAACAACAGGGATACTTTCTGAGATTTTGTCGTTGTCTTGTGCGAACTTCATGGAGTATACTTACACAAACCTAGATGGTAGAGCCTACTACACACCTAGGCTATATGGTATAGCCTCTTGCTCTGAGGCTATAAACCTGTACAGCATGTTACTATACTGAATACTGTAGACAATTATAACACAATGGTAGGTATTTGTGTATTTAAACATATCTTAAGCTTAGAAAAGGTACAGTAAAAATATTGTATTATAATCTTATGACACCACTGTCTATATGCTGTCTGTTGTTCATGGAAAAGTCATTATGTGGTGCATGACCGTAATGGTCCAGGGTCTCATGTAATCAAAAAGGACTTTCAGCAAAAAGATTATGAGACATTCATAAAATAAGATTTCAATGCTATATGTACATATAGCAACACAGTTCCTTTGTTCTGGGTCTTTTAATGCAAGGAGGCCTGACCTTATCTGTGCCCTGGGCCCCTTTAGCATCTAGTGAAGCTTATGGACCCCTCTCAGAATAATATTTTTAATTGTACTTGTATAAAATAAAGTACTTTGGATTACAAAGGAGGTTATATTGAAATAGTTATCAAAATATACAAATCATGGTATGCTAATATATGTGTGTGTATATGTACCCATCTTTATCAGCACATTCAGAAATCAGATCTAGTGATGGGTCTAATAATTATAATTTCAGACATAATGAGCATAAATAATACTTCCAGATATCTGCAGTAACTGTTGTATAGAATAAAGATATTTGTGATTACTATTGTTACAGAGTCACAGATACTGCTAATAAATTTGTTACCTACATTCATATTTGAATAAAACGACAACTTTCAGTTAGAGGCTAGTAAAAATAGAAGTATTTATTTCCCATTCAAGTTCACAGACCCCCCTGAATTCTATTTATGGACTTCTGTCTTGTGAGCCCCCAGGTTAAGAAACCCTGCTCATACTACCAGGTGTGTCTTCCATTCAACAGACATTTATTGTGTGTCATGATGTTTGGTGCATGTCAAGCATTATGCTGTACTCTGAGGATTCAGAGGTCTCTAAGGCAGAGTCATTTCACTATGGGTATTCAGTTCCCTGAGAAAAGTAGACAGGTAAACAATAATAGTTCAGGATTGTATGCCAAAGGAGAGTTAAAGGCTGTATGGACACAGAGGTGGGCATATCTGTGCTCTAGGAATCAGGGAAGGTTTTGTGAAGGGGTGATGTTTGAGATGTGTCCTGAAAAATACAGGAGTTTGCTAGTGAGAGTTGGAGAGAAGAGCTTTTTAGGTAAAGACATGTTTTGGGGAAATGCAGTGTAATGTGGCTGGAGCATAGAGTGTGTGTGAAAGTGTTGTAAGAGATGAAACTGGGAAGATTGTTTGGAACCTGGCTATGAAGGACCTTACTAAAGAGGTTGGACTGAATTCTTGGCTGAGAGGGAGGCATTTAGATTTTCTAGATATGATGAGGTTTAATTTTTAGTATATAAATAGATGTTCTTTGGAAGGAGGGTAGACTGACAAGCAGAGAAGTAATGAGGGCCTGACCTAAGGCAGAAGCTGTGGGCACTGAGCCGCTTTAGAATTTTCAGGTGTTGATAATTAACATTGTGAGTAGTAAAAGGTCAGGGAGGTTGTTATGATTTCTAGTTTTGGATGATGGCCATCAAAGAGGTTTTAAAAAAGGAGAAAGGAAAATGACATGAGAATTGTCACAGATAATAAGGGAGAAGAGGTTTTTTTGTTAGAGTAATAGACTTTTGGAAACCATTGCAAAGCTGTCAAGTGTGGTGTTGTTTTTGCTTAAGGAAATCAGGGGTAAGCATCAGCAGACATAAAAGGCAGAGAAAGACACAGAAAGTGTTTCTAGAGTAAAAATCATAACTGTCTACATCAGGGCAAACTGGCCCATAGGTCAAATCTGGCCCATCACCTGTTTTTGTAAATAAAGTTTCATTGGAATACAGCCACACTCGTTCATTTACATATTGTCTGTGGCTGCTGCCATGCTACCAATGGCAGAGTTGAGTAATTGTGACAGAGAAGTTGTGTCAGCTCACAAAGCTGAAGATAACTTAATTATCCCGTACAAAAACATTGACCTGTGTCTGAATATTGGACATTCAACTTCTGATTTGCCAGACAGTTTCTATGCTATGGAGAATAATCATCTTGGCTCTGCCCTTCCAGCTGGATTCCCCCATGGCCTGTAGCATGACATAGACCACTGAATATTTTATATTAGTCAGTGATGGCAAAGTCTATTGTTCTGGTGTTTGTTGTGTGGCAACTGCGGTAGTGCCATGTTTACACAGCTTAGACCATGCTGGGGCTTGTTTTGCCATTTTTTTCTGTTGGAGTGGTTTTATTAAAAAAAGATTCTTTATGTATTCTGATTATTAATCCTTTGTTATTTATGTGTATTACAGATGTCATTTCCCAATTTGTTTCTTATTTTAAAAATCTGTTTAAGATATCTGGTTAAAAAGTTCTGAATTTTAATGTAGTCAACTTTATCAATCTTTTCCTCCCCCCAAGATTTTGAAGTTATCCTTTATATTATCTTCTCAATGTATTGCCATTAATGTTTGATCTGGAATTGATTTTTATCTGTCGTGTGAGGTAGACTCCAGTTTCATTTTTCCCTATGTATAACCAGTGATCCCAGCACCATTTTTTATTGAATGGGTCTTAGTTTCAAATCATGAGCTTTTTTTGGTAGTCTGTCTGGAGTTCTCATTCCAGCTCTGCTGCTTGCTAATTGTGTGATGTAGGAAAAATTACATAGCCTCTTTGTGCCTCAGTTTCCTTATCTTTAAAATAAGGATAGTGGTACTTATAGGGTTGTTGTGAGGATTAAGTTCACATAATATGTAGAGTGGTGGTTGGCACCTAGAAAATGCTCAATAAATGTTATTTAGTATACTGTTCATTTCTGATTCCCCAGTGCCTGCAACAGGGTAGAGACTCACTATGCTCAGCTAAATTGTTGAGTTAATTTAGTTTTCAGGTCAAATCAGAATGGTTGAGAGCTAGGCTCATGTTGCAGGAAATGTGTCCAAGGAGCTGCATTAGACTGCTGGGATAGAACTCCTCCCACACTATACCACTTCTTTTGCAGTGAACTTCTGTAGCCGAGGATGCAAATTGGATTTGACCTGCACATATTTTTGGTTTGGTTCATACAATATTTTTAGTGTCTTAAAAATTTACACAAACTTCTGAATTTCTGACTTATCTTGAAAAATTGAAAGATCTGTCAACACCGGTTCCATATTCTTTCATAGCAATAATCAGCTGAAACTTTTAGGTGGGATGTTTGTTTACTAGTACTTGGTGGTCTACACTACTCTCTTGCTCTGCCCATTTACTTTTATGGCCCTGTAGACATTGATTTTCTGATTCTTTACTGAGATTTTGAATATTGTCTCCCCTAAACCAAGAAATGACATATTGGGAAAGGGACAGAATGGCCAGAAATTGACACATGAATTTGTAGGGAGGTAAATACTAAAATCTATTTCTAAGGCTGAGCCATACTTGATCATAATGAAAACAATGGTAATTGAAATTAAAAGATAAGGGAAATTCACTTCATCTCTGAATATTTAGGTATCTACTGTGTGCTGGGTAATATATTGTATTAGAAATTACCACATTGGTGATAGAAAAGAAAACTAGCTGACTTTATAAAATACTGCAGAAGAGGTCTTTTTACTTGTGATGTGGAACTGTTGTCCAAGAGAGTGGTTGGATGAAAGAAGAAATATAGGAATTAATTAGTTACACGTTTATTGAGCCCTTTCACGTATATTCCAAACTGGCTAGAAGAACACTACAGAATTCCAAGGTGAATCTACACAGGGTTTGTGTGATGAGGAGTGTCTGTCATGTGTTATGGAGTTGGGATATTAGAGAGTGGTATCTGAAAAAGGTGGCCTATAAAGTACCAAGAATGGTTAGGATCTTAATACTTGGAGATGAAGTAGTATTTTCAAGGCTTAATGAAAGCATGAGTGTAGAGGTGATGTTTAGGAGATAGTAAGGAGTCCAGTTTGCCTGGAAAACAGAGTTGTTACAAGGGTGTTATTGGAGTTATGGCTAGAAACAGAGATTGAAAAAATAGCAACAATAATAGATAAAATAAAACCAAAATAAAAGCTTAAAAAAATGATAGTAGCTCATATTTTTTGCATGCTTACTATTTGCCAGATAATGTGCTGAGCATTTTATAAGTAGTATTTTATTTAATCCTCACAACAACCTGGTGAGGTAGGCACTATTTTATTCCTTTTTACAGATAAAGAAACTAAAGAATAGATCTAACAATTGCTAGAGAAAGAATTTGAGTCCATGCAGTCTAATTGCAAAGTGTGTTTTCCTAATCTCCGCGTAATATACAAACAAATCATAGAATGCTTTGAATTCTCTTTTCTGTTTCATGCTGGGAAGTTTGAACTTGATTGACTAAATAGTGAGGAGCCATCAAGTTTTTAGCCATACAGTGATGTAATGAAAACTGTACATTAGGAAAGTAAACCTGGTTATGAAGTGTAGGATCAGTATGGGGAGAAAGGAGAGATAGGAAGCTAGTTTACTGTCTCTTTTTTTTTGGATGGAACTCTGGACCTTGGGGTTATCAGCACTATGCCTTAACCAACTGAGCTAACCAGCCAGCCCTGGAGCTAGTTTACTTTCTCCCTCCTCACTAGATTAGGGTTTCTTGAGGCCTGGGCAGGTGTCTGTCTCTGCCTCCCCCTTCCTCTCCTTCCCTCCTTTCAGCTCCAGGATCTACCTATTGTGTTACCTGGCATATTTATTTATTTTTTAAAATTTGATCTTTTTCTACCTCACCTTATTCTAAAAAGGACTTAAGGTGGCTGCCTACTAGCTCAATAGACATTTGCTGAGTTAATTCATAAACTACTAGAGGTATATATAGATGTGTCTATAAAGGGAATACTGTGGCTTTGGTGGAAGGAGTAATGCAGCCCTAGAGTTTGGTGATATGCTGTATTTTATATAAAAACCCGATAAAGCAAAAGGCCAGGACCACATTTTTAGCTTGTGAAGAATTATATGCCAGAATATTAATGATCAGTTAATAATATTAGCTATATCAGTTAATAATACTAATATAATAATAATTAATACTGCTACTAATAATACTACTAATAATATCCAATTCAGAGAATATTCAGACTTTAAATAGATATTTAGGCAGCAGGATGGCACTGAAGAATTTTGGAATGGTGGATAACTGATTCAAGCTTTAGGGAGATTCTGTGATCATGGATAAACACCCTGAAGAAAGATGGTCAACGTTCTAACACACCCAGCCCCTCATTTGCCTATGCCAGTAACTTTTCACCAGGGCTGTCAAGAAATCTCTCTTACATAAAACAACAATAAACTCTGAGGGTTTTATTAGCCCTCTCCTCTTGATCAGCCATCTGTGGGCATTGAGAGATACATCATCTTTTCAGAGTCTCTATTCAAAAGCCTCTCCAGGGATTTCACATGCCAGTAACTTTTCACCAGGGCTGTCAAGAAATCTCTCTTACATAAAACAACAATAAACTTTGAGGGTTTTATTAGCCCTCTCCTCTTGATCAGCCATCTGTGGGCACTGAGAGATACATCATCTTTTCAGAGTCTCTATTCAAAAGCCTCTCCAGGGATTTCACTATTTTTTTTTTTTCCTTTTTTTTGTCTTTTTTCGTGACCGGCAACGGATCGCAACCCTCAGTGTCGCGCCCGTACCGGACCAGGACCAGCAACGGGATCGCAACCCTCGGTGTTGCGCCTGCACCTCGCTCAGCCAGTGAGTGGCCGGTCTGTATGTGGGATCCGAACCCTCCGCCGCGCTCCCAAGTGGCACACTGTAGCAGTGCGCCACCGGGCCGGCCCCGGATTTCACTATTAATAATCATGTTCATCTTAATTTTCTTTCAAACCTTTCTTCAAAATCACCTGTTTTCCATCCTGTCCTTTACCTCTTGATTTTTCTCTGAAATCTCTTCAGTTTTTCCATATTTTAAAAAACATCTGACCAATCGAGGAAGACTATGTACTGTCCTAGTCAGTGAAACTCTTTTTCTGTCTTTTTTTTTTTTTTAAGATGACCAGTAAGTGGATCTTAACCCTTGACTTGGTATTGTCAGCACCACACTCTTCCAAGTGAGCCAGGGCCCAGCCCTTTCTGTGTCTTTTTAATGGTAGTTGTGTTGGCTTTGTTCACAGTTGGACAGTATTCAGATTGTGAATGCTCATTCAAATTGTGTGCTCAGTTAATAGCCTTCATATGCTTTCCTTCATTTGTGCATGAACAAGTTCTTCCTGGTGCTACATTTGCATTGTTCATATTTTCTCTAAAAGCATGAAAAATTTTTTTTTTTTTTTTTTTTTAAAGATGACCGGTAAGGGGATCTTAACCCTCGACTTGGTGTTGTCAGCACCACACTCACCCAGTGAGCGAACCGGCCATCCCTATATGGGATCCGAACCCGTGGCCTTGGTGTTATCAGCACCGCACTCTACCGAGTGAGCCACAGGCCGGCCCAAGCATGAAAATTTTTATTTTTATTTTTATTTATTTATTTTTTTTTTAAAAGATGACTGGTAATGGGATCTTAACCCTTGACTTGGTGTTGTCAGCACCACGCTCACCCAGTGAGCGAACCGGCCATCCCTATATGGGATCCGAACCCGGGGCCTTGGCGTTGTCAGAACCACACTCACCCAAGTGAGCCATGGGCCGGCCCAAAGCATGAAAATTTTTAAATTGTGTTTAAATATTACAGACAAATAAACACATAACTTCCTAGTCATTATCATATTTGTACAGTCCTTACAAGTTTAATTCATATATTGTGTTTTTTATAGTCTTTTCATTTGGCAATATATTGGTGCACCTTTCCAGATGTCTATAAATTTATCATTTTTAATGGACACATAATAACCAAAGTTTAGGGACTAGCTGGTTAGCTCAGCTAGTTAGAGCAAGGTGTTGGAACAGCAAGGTTTGGGTCCCCATATTGGCCAGCTGCCAAAAAAACCCCAAAAACCAACAACAAAATAACCAAAGTTTATTCTGTGGTTATTTGGCATTTGGGTGATTTTCAGTTTGTTTTTATTTCTGTTTTGCAGTTCTAAATAGTACTGTTGTAACATCTTTTTATAATGTTTTTTCCCCCAATTTTTTCCTTAGAATGTAATCTGTAAGGATAGGCTTAAGGATATCACTTTTTAGCCACATTGTCAGGTTATTCTTTTTTTTTTTTTTCCCGACCAGTAAGGGGATCACAACCCTAGGCTTGGTGTTGTCTGCACCTCACTCAGCCAGTGAGCTCACCGGCCATCCCCTATAGGATCCGAACCCGTGAGGTTGGATCCTATCTTACTCTCCCGGGTGAGCCAGGGGGCCGGCCCAGGTTGTTCTTTAGAACACCTACCAGTTTAAGGGCTGGCCTGTGGCTTGTTCCGGGAGAGTGTGGTGCTGATAACACCAAGGCCGTGGGTTCGGATCCTATGTATGGATGGCTGCTTAGCTCAGTGGTTGAGCGTGGTGCTCACAACACCAAGCCAAGGGTTAAGATCCCCTTACTGGTCATCTATTAAAAAAAAAACAAAACACCGATTTATATTGCCATTAGCTACTAGTTAATATTGGGTTATATAACTTTTTTCTTCTAGGATAATAGTGGTACCTCATGGTTTTGTGGGGGCGTTGATATTTTAAATGTTTTATCAAGAAAAATTTTAAACATACAAAACTCCTAGAAATAGTACAATTAACACCCTTATGCCCACCACTTATATTTAACATGTTGCCATATGCTTAATAATATATTTGTGTTAAACCTTTTAAAAATAAGGACATCATGATACTATGCCTTTAAATACTTAGCATGCGTCTCTCACAAATGATGACATTTTTCTACATAATCACAGTACCATTATCATGCCTAGCAGAATTAACAGTAATTCCTTAATATTATTTAACTTTAAGTCTGTATTTAAGTTTCTCCAGTTGTCTCCAAAATGACTTTTATAGCTGACTTGTTTGAAGTGGAATTCAGTTAAGGACCATGCATTGCATTTGCCTGTTGTTATTCCTATAGTCTTTTTAAAACCTAGAATACTTCCTATTTCCCATCCATGCCCCTCCCCCATTTTTTCCATGGTATTGGTTTATTGACACCAGAGCAGTGTTATTTAATGTCCCACATTCTGGATTTATCTGATTGTTTTCTTTATATCATTTAAGTTGTTCCTTAATTCCTTGTATTTCCCTAAACCAGAAGGTTAAAAGAATTATTAGATTCTAAAGACTTGAATAGATTCTAGTTAAACATTTTGACAAATATATTTAAATATTCTTCACATTGCATCATATCACGAAGTACATAAATGTCTGGATGTCCCATTATTATGGATGATAAATTCCATCACACGGCTAAGGTAGTGACTGCCAGATCTTTCCATTGTCAAGTTGCATTTTTTTCTTTTTGGCTCTCAAATGTTCTTTTTTTATTTTTATCAACGAAGAGCATTTTTTTCAAGTGATGATAAATGTTGCTCATCTTGCTTGAACTAATTTTTCACATCATTTGACCATTTATTCAGTGCAGATTTGTTATTTTCTTTTTACGTTTGTCCTGTGCATTTAAAAATTTTATCCAACGTAACAAAGAATAGTGCATTGTTAGAAAAAGTAACTTTTAAGTGTCAGGATATGGCTAAAACCAAGTAAAGTTTAATGACAAAGGATGCAGATTGCATTAATATAATAGGGGCATTTATTTGACAGGATTTTGTGATGATTCATGTTTGCTTTTTTAAGAAACCATTTTAAGCAGACAAACTTAAAGAACATAAAGCTCTTGAATTCATAAAAGTTGCTTTATGCACTCACCGAGAAAGAACCCCGAATTTGTTTTTATTCCTTGTCCTCTGAGTGTTTCATTTGGTTGTCTTTTATATACAAATTCTTCTTTTTAAAAAATTTTGCTTTGTTTTTTAACTACTTTTGATTTTATGGAACTA
Source organism: Galeopterus variegatus (assembly GCF_000696425.1). Classification (NCBI taxonomy): domain Eukaryota; kingdom Metazoa; phylum Chordata; class Mammalia; order Dermoptera; family Cynocephalidae; genus Galeopterus; species Galeopterus variegatus. The sequence goes on along the minus strand of NW_007726781.1, from coordinate 456,757 downwards.
CAAAATGCAGAAACCACTTGACTGTCATTCTCAAAGGTCCATTTTATTTTATTTATTTTTTATTTTATTTTATTTTACTTTATCAATATACAATGTAGTTGATTTTCCTGTCCCTTTACCAATTCCTCCTTTCCCCCCTTCCTCTCCCCCCTCCCCCATCAACATTATTATATCTTTTCACTTGTCTTAACAAGTTCAAGGAATTGTGATTGCTGTATACACCAATTCTTTATCAGTTTTAAATAACTATTTCTTCTGTCATTCCTATTATTGATTTTTTTCTTATTCCATTTTTTTGTTATGAATCACTGCATACTTAAATGGGATTTTCCTTTCAAACTACAGAAGCAGTGTATGCTTATTGCAACAAGTGGAGCATCATCTGAGGTGTATGAAAAGCCAATCATCTGTCTCCTCTTGTCGTTGCCTATCCTCCAAGCTACCCAAGTGTAATAGCCTAGCGTGATTCTTCCGTATTTTTCTCTATGCTCTTAGAAACATAAATACTTATACTGTATACATACTGATTCATTTTCTCTCTCTTATTTTATGAGATTGTCGTGATGCCATACACATTATTCTGCAACTTCTATTTTTGTACTTTTTAGGATATAATACATTTCCTTCTTAATCATTAAACAAATATCTAATTCATTTTTTACTATCTGAATAATATTCTGTTTACATAGGTTTCCTTCAATAGGTATTTAGGTTGTTTCTGATTTTTTTCCTATCACAAACAGTATTTGCAATAGACGTCCTTGTGCATATATCTTTAAGAAATGGAGCTTTTACTTTTGTGGGATAAATCTCCCGCTTGCATTCCCTATTCTGCAAATTGCCGCTTCTAATCCTTTACTTATTTTTCTCTTGGATTAATTTTATATTTATTAATCATTTTGCAGGTGCTTTTGTGTATTGGGGATATTAGCCCCTTTATTGTCGAAGGGGGTAGAAATATATCATCCTAATCTGTCATTTGGCTTTTGACTTTTTGGGTTTTTTTTTTTTGATGTATAGACTGTTTTAATTTTTATCTAATCATATCTGTCAGTCTTTTTCTTTATGGTTTCTGGGTTCATGTATTATTCATACCACCCCGCTGAAATTAATAATCCTTCTAGATTTTATTTCGGTATTTTTGTTTTATTATGGTTCATTTTTAATCTTAATTTTTTCTCTTCTTCTTTGGGTATAAGCACAGTATTGCATTTTCTAATTTTTAAATGATCTCTTTTGAACTTTGAAGAAATGTTTTTCTGATTGTACCAAGTCATTTCGAATTCTATACTATACTATACTGTACTTGTACTTGAGAATATGAGCCCTAAAACAGTTCTATCTATATGTTTGCTAAGCACAGAGTATTCATTTTTGTTATCAATAATGATGAAATGGTAGCTGCAGGACCTGAAAGCTGGTCCTAGGACTTCAGTGTTTGATTTAAAAAGTAACAATTACAAGGGTGTAAAGCACGCATAGAGTATTCATTTTTGTTATCAATAATGATGAAATGGTAGCTGCAGGACCTGAAAGCTGGTCTTAGGACTTCAGTGTTTGATTTAAAAAGTAACAATTACAAGGGTGTAAAGCACGCATACACACACACACACACACACACACACACACAAGCCTGACAACACTGTCATCATGAATATATTAAGACAGTGGAAGGGAAACACGAACACTAGCTGATTCTGAGAATGATGGCCTAAAACTTCCCTGACTTAGAGCCCAGATCTTATGATTTAACTCTTGTCACAGACTTCACAGAGGAAGAAAGCCATTGTTCTTTAAAGTTGTCTTCTGTCACTGTCTTATGGCAAGACAACGTTCATTGTATAACATGAAATGAAAGACTTCTCTGCTAAGAAGCTTTGGACAAATTGTTCACTGGAGCCTTAATTTTTCCTTTTGTTCCATGGAGGTATTAGACCAGATGATTGCCGAGCTCTAGTTCTTATTCTGCTCAGATTCTCTTCAAGTTGTTTTATTTTATTTTTGTGGCTGGCTGGTACTGGAATCCGAACTCTTGACCTTGGTGTTATAACACTGTACTCTAACCAGCTGAGCTAACAGCCCACTCTTCAAGTTGTTTTTATGTAATTTTTTATTATTTCCTGGATCATAGGATTTAGTTAATTTCTCAATGTCATTTGTATATTTAGAGCATGAATTAAAAGATTGATACTTCAAACCTGTGTTGGTTTGTGACAGTAGCTTTATTATGATTGAAAGAGTGTGGTGGTGTTCATAATTAGAACATGATCTGTAAAGTAGTTTTTCCTCTAAATTTTATTTTACTTGCCTACTGTAGTATCTGACAAGATGGAAAAATCTCATTGAGCCTCTGATTTATCCTACTGATTTATAATGTACTTGATTATTTTTTTTTAAGTATTTAACATTCTTGATTGAATTATTAACTATATATGTGTTAGAATGAGTAAATCTCAGATTTCATATTTCAGATTTCACTAATTTGTCTTTTGTTTCTCACACTGTCAGGACTGAAGTTTAAAAATTAATGTTAATATTTCCTATTCCTTAAATTGTCTGTTTTTCCTGACCAAGAGCAAATCAGGGTTGTTACAGTATTGAAATGCCAATCTCCTTGACAGATATTTTGTTGATCCTTTCAGAGCACTAATTTTTTCTGATTTGACTGGAGGTCTGCACAAATTTTCCCTTGGGAGCCATGGATTTGGGACTAGGAAGCATATAATTGTTTTATAAGGACCTCATGAAATGGTATAGGGAGGATGAGAGTGAATCTTATGTTAGTTGTACCAAGGCAAATCACTTTAACGGTTCACATTTAAATGTTTATTCAGACACTTTATAAGTGTTCTGTAAGTTATCCTGAAACATTTAAGGCTATGTGATTAAAAGGCCAACTTAAATTTTAAGTACTATTTAAGTATTTAAGATTTAGGCATTTATGAAAATAATGTTATTTCAATTAACTATTCCACAAATTGTTTTGTTTCTTATATAGTAACTTTAGGAGCAGGAAAGTACCTAGCAGAGTGCCTGGTACATAGTAGGCAGTTGGTAAAGGGTAGTTAAACAAATGCATCCATTGAAAGTATTCAAATTACAGTAGATTAGAAATCACAAGGGATTTCTGTACACACAATTTCTATTTTTAAAAAAACCTTATGCTCTGTAAGTCTGAAATTATTTCAAATATAAAGTTAAAAAACTCTTGCAAAAGAGTCTCATGATGATGGTAAAGTGTCAAGAATATTATTATTAGCCATCTTGGAAAGGGAGAGGTTTTGTACCTAGACAGCACATCTAGAAGGTTTGCATTTGGCATAAGCTGAAGAATATGCTTGTATTTATGAGGCAGGTACCAGAGGAATTTTATTTTACAGAACTACTTAAAACATTTGAATAGAAATATTCATTTGTTTCAGTAAAAGCATATAGGAGTATAATTACATTTCTTGATAAATAGTCCTTGTGTTTTCTTAAATCTAGAAGGAAGTTGAGATTCTGTTTAGCTCTGATGATCCTCTCGTTTTATAATTTAAGATTCTTTGGCCCTGAGAGATTGTGTCCTGCCCCAAATCATGCAACTTTATAGGATGGCCACAACTAGAACTCAGGGCACATCACCCTCCCTGATCCCTGTCATGCTCAGAGTAGCCCTCTTTCCATTCTGTCACCCTGTGTTTCATTATGTTGAGTAATGTTAGTCTATGCTGTATATGTACCCAGTTGATTTTGCTACTACTAATTTGACATATGTCTGTACTGAGAGCATTAAAAAAAAATGGATACCATGGTTAGGAAATGGTTGCATGGGCATTAGGCTTTATTTTATTTCCTTATATGGATGATGCAGCAGCTGTGGTAGTGCACAGTTGTGAACCTAGGATATCTGTGATTTCCATTTATTTGTTTGCTTGTTTTTTGCAGTTGTCATTTGTAATATATTTTTTTTCAGAGTGTAAGTAGGAGAGCAAATTTTAAATTAAAAAATATAATATCACCAACATATTTACAGTTTTATAACAGAAAGATTAGGAAAATGACAGGAAGGTCTATAGCTCACTACATTTGTGACCTAGGGCAAATCATGTAACCTCTGTGGGACTTTATTTCTGATACCTACTGAATTAGAATCTTCCAGGGGTTCTGCCCAGGACATATGTATCTGTTTTTCAAAAAGTGTTAATTGAAGTGTAACATACAAAGAAAAGTGCACAAATCATAAAGTTAATGAATTATAAAATGAACACACTTGTGTAACCACATAGGTATTTTGAAAATACCTTGAACTTCCTTGGTGATTATGATAAGCTGTCCTTGTTTAAAACCATTGGACTAGAGACTGTAGATCATTTCATGTCTTTTACAACTCTTTCTAGAGTAAAATTAGTAGGAACAGTGGTAGAGATAAAGAATTTGTCCAGTCACAAAAATTTACTTTGAATAGGTATACATCTAGTCTTTTCTTCTGATGTTTCTCTTCTTCCTCTTTGCCCTTTTTTCTTTTTCTCTAGGTCCTGGGAGGAATGGAGAGGATTCCTATTGACTGTCTTTTCTGAGAGTGGTCATAGAGTTCTTTAAACAGGTCTGTTGATTCTATAGAATACAGATGAATTTTTAATTTATAAAAGACTTAGTTTTAACTTAAAGGACTTAATTAGAAATAGACTTTACTTTTCAGAAAGAAGGCATTTTGATATCAACATATGTAGGGTATTTTACTTTGGCCAGCTACATTTGGCATGTGAGTTGGATCCAAACCGGCTAAATTAGATCTGCTTAATAGAAAAGCATTTGAGTCATGTCTTTATCAGTTATGTTGAATATGTGTAATATTGGCAAAATTCTTTATTAGTTCCATGGAAAAAAGCAAGAGATGAAAAGGTGAATTTCTCAATTGTCTATGATTCTGGAGGGAAATGGAGGCATGGATAAATCCAGAAAGGAAAATAATTCTTTATTTGGCTCTCTTTCTGATATTCTCAGAATTCATAACATTGGGAAAAATATTAAAGCTACCTTACAAATCTCAGAGAAGGGCAGGTGTATACAGTTGTTTTCATTTGACTATCTCTATGTTATTCAGGCAGATAAAAACTTTAGCTCATTAATTTCCCAAACTTGTCTTCACATTGGAATCACCTGTGGAGCTTGGAAAACTTTATCTCCTCCCCCACCTTGTGATTTAATTGGCCTTGTGGATATTGCCTGATCTTTGGAATTTTTAAAAAATCCCTAGGTGATTCTCAAGTGCAGACAGGTTTGGGACCACTGCTCTAGCCATTTAAAGCAGAACTGACCACAATGGGCCGGCCCTGTGGCGCACTTGGGAGAGTGCAGCGCTTGGGAGCGCAGTGGTTCTCCCACCGCGGGTTCGGATCCTATATAAGGATGGCTGGTGCGCTCACTGGCTGAGCACGGTGCGGGTGACACCAAGCCAAGGGTTGCATCCCCTTACCGGTCACAAAAAGAAAAAAAAAGAACTGACCACAATGGGCCGGCCCTGTGGCGCACTTGGGAGAGTGCAGCGCTTGGGAGCGCAGTGGTTCTCCCACCGCGGGTTCGGATCCTATATAAGGATGGCTGGTGCGCTCACTGGCTGAGCACGGTGCGGGTGACACCAAGCCAAGGGTTGCATCCCCTTACCGGTCACAAAAAGAAAAAAAAAGAACTGACCACAATGTAACATGTAACTTTTTTTTTAGTAAGTATTTGGATAAATATATAAGTAAGAGGATAAAGATTTTAATTTAAGAATCCTGTGCTTGGGCTGGCTGGCTAGCTCAATTGGTTAGAGTGTGGTGTTGTAACATGTAGGTAAAGGGTTTGGAATCCCCATACTGGCCAGCGCCATAAAAAAAAAAAAATTCTGTGCTTTAAATCTAAGTTTCTACTAGAATGTAAGCTCCATAAAAGGAGGTACCATGTCTATATTTTCTTTAGCATTTGGAAAAATACCTAGCACATATTGCATAAATATTTGTTGAGTGAGTGAATGAGCCTATAAGCTTCTAGTGAGCTGAGAGTATGCTTTTTTTTTTCCAAGTAGTCTAAGTATGTAGAGTGGTGTGGTGGTGAAGCTTCTAGAATCTGACTTCCTGGGCTCAAATCATGGCATACTCTAGCCAGAGGGTCTTAGGCAAGTTATTTAAGTTCTCTGTGTCTCAGTGTCCTCATTTGTAAAATGGGGTAATAGCATGTATTTCATGGGGTTGTTGAGGGAACTGTTGAGTTAATAATGCGGAAGTGTTGGGCTGACCCTGTGGCTCACTCGGGAGAGTGGGGCGCTGGGAGCGCAGAGGCCGCGGGTTTGGATCCTATATAGGGATGGCTGGTGCGCTCACTGGCTGAGCACGGTGCGGGCGACACCACGCCAAGGGTTGTGATCCCCTTACCGGTCACAAAAATTAAAAAATAAATAAATAAAATAATAATGCGGAAGTGTTTAAAACAGTGCCTGGAATATAGTTGTGTTGTGTAAATTTTAGCTACTGTGCAATTTCAGAAGCCCCAGGTTCTCTGCAGTGTGGATAATTTATGTGTAGAATACTGTTTGAGGAAAAAGGTAGAATATGGAATCAGCTGCATTAGATGTAGTTAAAGAAGCCTCCATAAAAATGATGAATTTTCTTTTTTGATCAGCTTAATGAGGTATAATTTACGTACAATAAACTGTACCCATTTAAAGTGTACAATTCAGTGCATTTGAGAGATTTATTTATTAGTTTATAGTATTTATTATGAAACAACTGCCACAACTGAGATACAAAAAATTTCCATTGCCCCAAAAAGTATCCTTGTGCCTCTGCAGTCTGTCCCTCCCAACGCCCCCACCTATGTATAGGGCTTTGCATTTTCTAGAATTTTATATCTGTGCATTCACACAGTATGTTCTCTTTTGTGTCTGGCTTCTTTCACTCAGCATAATAATTTTTATATTCATCCATATTAGAGCATGTATCAGTAGTTTATTCCTTTTTAATGCAGTTGTATTTTGTTGTATGGATATAACATGTTTATTCACCTGTGATAGATATTTGGGCTGTTTTCCAGTTTTTGGTAATTGTGAATAAAGATGCTCTAAGCATTCATGTACAAGTGTTTGTGTAGACGTGTTTTCATTTATTTGGGGGTAAATACTTAGCAGTAGGAATGCTGGGTCATAGGTATATCATTTTAAGAAATTGCCAGTTTATTCAGCAGGATTTCCATGGAGGATGCATTAGTTACCTATCGTTGCATAATAAATTACCACAAATTTAGCAGCCTAAAACAACATATATTTATTATGGCAGTTTCCATGGGTCAGGAATCTGTGCATAGCTTAGATAGATCTTCTGTTTCAGGGTGTCTCACAGGCAGTAGTCAAGGTGTCAGCTAGGGCTGGAGTCTCATCTCAGTGCTTGACTGAGGTATAATCTTCTTCTAACCTCACTTAGTTGTTGGCAGAATTCACTTCCTCAAGGGATGCTGGATTGAGGGCCTTGGTTTCTCATTGGCTGATGGCTAGAGGCTTCTCTCAGTTCCTTGCCATGTGGCCTCCAGCCCTGGAAGCTGAGAAGGCAGCAGAGAGAATCTCCTAGGGAGATGGAAGTCACAGTCTTTTTAACCTAATCATGCAAGTGACATCCCATCACCTTTGCCATATTCCGCTGGTTAGAAGCAAGTCACTAGGCCAGCCTACACTTAGGAGGAAGAGATTACACAAGGGCATGAATACCAGGAGGCTGGAGTAACTGGTCACCACTCTAGAAGTCTGTCTATCACAGAAGGCATGTGTATTAGTCCGTCTGTGTTGCTATAACAGAAATACCTGAAACTGGGTAATTTATAAAGAACAGAGGTTTATTTGGTTTACGATTCTGGGACAGCTACATCTGGCATGGGCCTCAGGCTGCTTCTACTTATGGCAGGAAGCGGTAGGCAGCTGGCGGGTACAAGCAGATCATATGGCAAGAGGAGGCAAGAGAGAGAGAGAGAGAGAGAGAGGAGGTGCCAGGGTCTTCTAAACAATCAGCTCTTGAGGCAGCTGGCGGGTACAAGCAGATCATATGGCAAGAGGAGGCAAGAGAGAGAGAGAGAGAGGAGGTGCCAGGGTCTTCTAAACAATCAGCTCTTGCAGGAACTAATAGAGCAAGAACTCACTCACTACACCTCCTCCCCTAGGGAGAGCATTAATCCATTCATGAGGGATCTGCCCTCATGACTCAAACAGTTGCCAGTACTGCCACACTGGGAATCAGATTTCCGCATCGGTTTTGGGGGGACAACACATCCAAACTCTATCAGCATGGCTTAGTGCCAGTCTGGGACTAGATAGGACATTACAGTTTTTAAAAAGTAGTTTGTAAGATTTTTTTTTTTTTGGCTTCTCTGTATCAAACTATATCTCTTTCTTCCTTCTCTCTTTTTCGTCAAGCTCTCTCCCCTTCAAGAACAGAAACATAAAGGTCATTCCCACAATGAGATTTTACTCCTGAGTGTTAATTAAGGCCTCTCCCTGAATCATTTAGTGTTTATATATGGATTTTTTAAAGCATTTTATTATGGAAATTGAGACAAGTACAAAAGTAGAATACTATTATGAACCCCTATATACTTTTCACCTAGGTTTGACAAATTATCTGTTATCAATTTTGTATTTATAATTTACATACAAAAAAATACACTTATTTTAAGTGTACTGTTTGCATTTCAACAGATATATGAGGAGTCTTCAAAAAGTTCATGGAAAGATTCATATAATCTTTTAATCCTATTTTTCCATGAACTTTTTGAAGTACCCTCCTATATGCCCCCACAATCAAGATGTACACTAGAATAATTTCACACCAAAGGTCTCTCATGTCTCTGTGTAATCGTCAGTCCCTACCCCTACCCCAGTCCCAGGCAAGTACTGATCTGATCTCTCTCACTGTAGGTTAGTTTTGCCTGTTCTAGAATGTTACAGAAATGTCTAGATTCTTTTGATCGCCATGAAGTTTTTGAGATTCATCTGTGTTGTTGCATACATCAGTAGTTTATAGTTTTTCAACCCTGATACTGTTGACATTTTGGGCTGGACTATTTTTTGTTTGAGAGACTGTCTTGTGTATTGTAGGATAGTTAGCAGCATATCTGACCTCTACCCACTAGATGCCATTTAGCACTCCCCTCCCCAGTTGTAACAATCAAAATTGTCTCCAGCCATTGTGAATTTTCCCGTAGGGCACAAAAATCCCCTCTCACCTGGTTGAGAACCCTTACAATAATCCATTCCTGTTTGTTGTTGGGTAGTATTACATTGTAGGGATATACTACAGTTTGTTTTTCCATTTACTAACTGATGGACATTTGGGTTATTTCCTGTTTATTTCCAGCTTGAGGCTATTATAAATAGTGCTGCTATTAACTTTGCACAATTCTTTGTGGGATATGTGTTTTCATTTATTTGTAGTAAATACGTAGAAGTAAGAATGCTGGTTCCTTTGATAAGTGTATGCTTAACTTTATAAGAAACTGCTTAACTATTTTACAAAGTATTGATACCATTTTACATTCCCACCAGTATGGAAGTTCTCTAGTTGTTCCACATCTGTGCCAAGATTTTATATTAACTTTCTTCTTAATTTTGGCCATTATAGTAGGTATGCTATTTCTCTGTGGCTTTAATTTGCATTTCCCTGATGCCTAATGATGTTGAACATCTTTTCATGTGCTTCAGTTTGTAAAGTTTCTTTTCAGATCTTTTGCCCTTTTTTATTGGATTGTTTGTCTCTTTAGAATTTTCTTTGTCTTTTTCCTTCAGTGCCCATAAACATATGCATACAATTAAGAAAATCGAAATAGTATATATAGTTTTATGTAGTTTTATATTTAAAATGTAAACATTTCCCATGATGTTAAATATTCTTGAAAACATGAGTTTCAATGGAGAGGCAATGTTCGAGTATATTTAAATTGTTTAACCACTTCTGTTGTTGAGCCATAAGATGGCTTCCAATTTTTCACTGTTGTTAATAATGTTTTGATGATCTTTGAATATAAATCTGTGACCGCATCTTCATTTATTCATCAGGTTATACTCCTAGATGTTAAGATTATGGTCAGTTAGGGCTGGCCATTTAGCTCACTGGGTTAGAACATGGTGCTGATAACACCAGGGTCAAGGGTTTGGCTCCCATGCCAGCCAGCCGCCAGAACAAAACAAAAAAAGGTTATGGTTAAGATGTTAAAGAGAATTCTATTTGCTTACATATAAGCAAAATATAAATGTTGATCTATTTCATTGTACGCTTGCCACAATTGAGTATTTTATTTAAAAATCTTTGCCAGTTTGATGTTGAAAGAAAAGCATATTTTATTTTGTTTTTCTTTGATTATTTATGAGGTATAACAAACGTTCCATTTGTTATTGATTCTTTTTCCAATTTTATTAATTTTTTATTTTTGGATAGGTTTTTCTATTGAGATGTTAATGTTTTCCTTAATTTTTAAGAGTGCTTTAAATATTAAATTCATTAACCTTTTATCATTTATAAATGTAATCCCCAACTTGTATTTTGCCTTTTTATTCCTTTGACCTGCAAAAATTTTTAGATAATAATATAATTATGTAATCAAATCTATATTTTGCTTTAGCTCTTCTACAGTCCATGAACTGAAATATATTTAAATATATAACCAGTGTGTGATTATAGTATTATGATTTTATTTTTTATATTTAATTCTTTAACCAGAATTTTTTAGTATACATTATAAAGTGAGAATTTTGTTAAAAATTTTTCCAAATACTCAACCAATTTGTCCCAAACTACAAAATAAAATTATTCCCCATAAAAGAAATATGATACAACACTCATTAATGAACAGTCAGAAGAGAACTAAATAAAAAGAAGAAAAGTCACTCCCAACAATGTACAAAATGGAGGCAGTATTTGCAAATCATATATCTGATAAGGGATTTGTATCTAATATATATCAAGAACTCTTGCAACTCAATGATAAAGAGACAACCCAATCAAAAAATGGGCAAAGGATTTGAATAGATTATTTCTACAGAGAAAACATGCCAGTGGCCAATAAATATATGAAAATATGCTCAACAGCATTAGCTGTCAGAGAAATGCAAATCAAAACCACAATGAGATATTACTTCACATCTACTAGGATGGCTGTAATCAGAAAGATAATAAGAGATAGTGAGGATGTGGAGAAATTGGAACCCTTGTACTCTGCCAGAGGGAATGTAAAATGGTATAGCTGCTTTGGAAAACAGTCTGGCAGTTCCTCAAAAGATTAAACAGAGAGATAGCATATGTCCCAGCAATTTCACTCCTAGGTTTATATATATATATATAAAACCCAAGAGAAATGAAAACATATATCCACACAAAGATTTGTACACAAATATTCATAGCAGCATTATTCATAATAGCAAAAAGTAGAAAAAACCCAAATGTCCATCGACTCATGAAAGAATAAATAAATGTGGTATTTCCATACAAAGGAATATTACTTGGCAAGTAAAAAAAATGAAGCACTGGGCTGGCCAATTAGCTCAGTTGGTTAAGAGTTCAGTGTTGTAATACCGAGGTTGAGGGTTTGGATCCCTGTACCAGCCAGCTGCCAAAAAAAAAAAAAAAAATGTTCTGTTACATGCTGCATACAGCATAGACAGACCTTGAAAACATTAAGTGAAAGAAGCCAGTCACAAAAGACCACATATTATATGGTTCCAAAGACAAAAGTAGATTAGTGATTGGCTAGGGTTGGGAAGGGGGTCGGTGGAGGGAAATGGGAAGTGACTGCTAAAGGACACTGGATTTCTTTTTGGAGTGGTGAAAGTGTTCTATAATTGATTATGGTGATGGCTGCAGAACTGAATATGCTAGAAACTATTACATTTATATACTTTTAATGAATGTATTGTATAGTATGTGATTGTATCAGTAAAAATATTACTAAAAGCAAAAGTCACCCACAATCTCACCACCCAGATGTAGCACTGTGAACACTTTAGTGAAATATTTTTCCAGCTTTTCCAGTCTTTCTTCTTCTCAGAAATGCTTATGTTGTAATTATACTGGTTTTTAATTTGCTTCCCCCTCCATTTATTATCTTGAGAAAAATCATATGACATTTTTTCTTTTTATTATGAAAATTTAAATATACCAAAATTTAGTGAATGGTATAACATCCACATGTACTTACCATTTAGATTTAGCAAAAATTAACATATTGCCATATTCACTTAATCTTTTTTTTTTTTTTTAAAAAGATGACCGGTAAGGGGATCTTAACCCTTGACTTGGTGTTGTCAGCACCACGCTCAGCCAGTGAGCGGCCGGTCTGTATGTGGGATCTGAACCCTTGGCGGGAGCGCATGTTTTAATATTATCTAAAATCTAATCCATATTAAAGTTTCTTCCCTTCATATGTTTTAATATTATCTAAAATCTAATCCATATTAAAGTTTCTTCCCTTCATATGTTTTAATATTATCTAAAATCTAATCCATATTAAAGTTTCTTCCCTTCATATGTTTTAATATTATCTAAAATCTAATCCATATTAAAGTTTCTTCCCTTCATGAGGGTTGTGATCCCGTTGCCGGTCCCGGTCCGGTACGGGCACGACACTGAGGGTTGCGATCCGTTGCCGGTCACGAAAAAAGACAAAAAAAAGAAAAAAAAAAAAAAATATTACCCTTTTTTTTTTTTTTTAAAAAGATGACCGGTAAGGGGATCTTAACCCTTGACTTGGTGTTGTCAGCACCACGCTCAGCCAGTGAGCGAACCGGCCATCCCTATATGGGATCCGAACCCGGGGCCTTGGTGTTATCAGCACCGCACTCTCCTGAGTGAGCCACGGGCCGGCCCAAAAAAATTATGACATTTTAATGACTATAGTATTTCATAATATAGGTGTGGCCTAGTTTATTTCACTAATTTCCTGTCTTCTTAAAGTTTTTCTTTTTTTTTTTTTTTTCTTTCCCCTTTTTGTCTTTTTTCGTGTCCGGCAACGGATCGCAACCCTCAGTGTTGCGCCCGTCCCGGACCAGGACTGGCAACGGGATTGCAACCCTCGGTGTTGCGCCCACACCTCGCTCAGCCAGTGAGCAGGAACCGGTCTGTATGTGGGATCCGAACCCTCGGCGGGAGCGCCGCCGCACTCCCAAGCGGCGCACTGTAGCAGTGCGCCACCGGGCCGGCCCTTAAAGTTTTTCTTAAGAAAAAACCTGTTACCTAGTTTGTAATATACTAATAATATGGTTTTTCCCCTTGGGTCCGAGATTTATGCAGTATAATACTTTTTAAATTTCCAAGTGGCTAGACTTACTACTTTGAAAGTCTTTTGGGGGATGAGGGGCAGCTGGCCAGTATGGGAATCCAAATTCGTGAGTTTGATGTTATAAGGCTACACTGTAACCAATTGAGCTAACTGGCCAGCCCTAAAACCTTTATTATTTATTAATTTCTAGTTTTACTGCATTGTAGTTAATATGACCTGTGTGAAGTGTTTGTGTGTGTGTTGTAATATGTGATCAGTTTTGAAATTATTTCATAGATGCTTTGAATATAAAAGTGTATTCTCTTTAGGATACAAAGTCTACCTATGTGTTAATTATGTTAATTATGTTAAAATCCTCTATTTCTTGTGTTTTTTTACTTACTTGAGCTGTCAGAGACTGATAGCAATATTGTAAAACCACTTACTACAGTTGTATTTGCTGATTTCTTAGCCTTAGGTTTTTGCCCTTGCATTTTAAAATTTATTATATGAAGTTCATTAATATCGTATCTCCATACAAGTTGTATTTTTATCAATGTAAAATTATTCTCTCACTTTGCTTTTTTTTTTTTTTCCTTTTTGTCTTTTTTTGTGACCGGCAACGGATCGCAACCCTCAGTGTCGCGCCCGTACCAGACCGGGACCGGCCACGGGATCGCAACCCTCGGTGTCGCTCCCGCTCCTCGCTCAGCCAGTGAGCGGCCGGTCTGTATGTGGGATCCGAACCCTCGGCGGGAGTGCCACCGCGCTTCCCAAGCGGCGCACTATAGCAGTGCGCCACCGGGCCGGCCCTCTCTCTCTTTGCTTTTTGTCTTGAATTCTACTTTGTCAATATGCCACTCTTGCCTTCTTTTTGCATTTGCGAAATATTAGCATACTGAAGTCTTTTAACTTTTTTTTTGGGGGGGGGCCACAGTGGGGAGGGAGCTGGCTGGTTGGTATAGGGATTGAATCCTGCACTTTGGTGTTATCAGTACCAAGCTCTAACCAATTGAACTAACCAACCTAGCCTTTTAACTTTTTAGTCTCCTTTTTTGGGGGGTGTATTATAATTGAATATTTGTCCTTTAATAAGGGAGTTTAATGCACTAAATTAATGACAGCATGTTAAAAAAAACTGTTCAAGGGGCCAGCCTGTGGCTCACTTGGGAGAGTGTGGTGCTGATAACACCAAGGCCACGGGTTCGGATCCCTATGTAGGGATGGCTGGTTAGCTCACTTGGGAGAGCGTGGTGCTGACAACACCAAGTCAAGGGTAAGATACCCTTACTGGTCATCTTTTAAAAAAAATAAAAATAAAAAAATAAAAAATAAAAAACTGTCCATAGTACTAAAATGAAACTGATGGTGATTATAATAGTCCATCTTTATTTTGTACCTTATAGATCTCCTTTTCAATAATTTTTTTTTCCTTTTTGTCTTTTTTACTGACCGGTAACGGGATCGCAACCCTCAGTGTTGCGCCCGCACCGTGCTCAGCCAGTGAGCGGGAACCGGTCTCCACATGGGATCCGAACCCTCGGCGGGAGCGCCACCACACTCCCAAGCGGTGCACTCTCCAGTGCGCCACTGGGCCGGCCCACTTTTCAATAATTTTTTTAAAAAATAGCATTTGGTGTTATGTTTTCAACATTTAGACTGTTTAATTGGCTTCATTTCCTTCTCCCCATTCTCAAGGTCTTTATTTTTATTCATATTTACTTTATTATTCAAGTAATATTTTCATGAAAAGTACTTGATTGGTATACTTTCATCTGAAAGTGTCTTTATGTCAATTTCACACTGAATGACAACTTGGCTGGGGGAGAGGGAAGAATAATTAAGTTGCATTATTTTATCCTCCCAATTCTTTACTATTTTACCATTGTCCTCTGGTCTTGCAAACAGAAATCTGAGGTCAGTCAGATTTCTGTTGCTTTGTGAATGACCTGCTTTTTCTTCTTGAGTGGTTGTAGGACATTTTCTTAATAGTTGAAATCTAAAAGTTTCGCCAGAACAAATATAGTTGTCAATATCTTTTTGGTAATTTTTCCTGGTATTCTGTGAGCTCTTTTGAACTAGAGATGCAGAGCATTCTTTGTTTTTTGTTTGTTTGTTTGTTTTTGTTTTATTTTAAAATTCACTTTTTTTCTTTTTTTTTTTTTTAAAGATGACCGGTAAGGGGATCTTAACCCTTAACTTGGTGATGTCAGCACCACGCTCTCCCCAAGTGAGCTAACTGGCCATCCCTATTTAGGGATCCTAACCCGTGGCCTTGGTGTTATCAGCACCACACTCTCCCAAGTGAGCCACAGGCCAGCCCTCCCTTTTTGTCTGTTGTGCTTATTATGTATCAGCCAATGGAGAACATTCTTTGACTCAGGAAAGTTTTCATTTCTTTTTAAAAACTGTGATTATTGTTTCTGCCCTTTTATTTCAGGGATAACAATTAGTTGAAGTTTCTCTCTTTTTACCAATCCTCTCTTACAGTTTTCATTACTTTGTCCTTTCCTTCTCCATTCTGGAAGACTTTTTCAAATTTGTCATCTTCACATTTCTTTTTTTTTTTTGTCCTTTTTGAGACCGGCCGCACCGCGCTCAGCCAGTGAGTGCTGTGAGCACACTGGTCATCCCTATATAGGATCTGAACCCGCAGCGGGAGCGCTGCTGCGCTCCCAGCACCGCACTCTCCTGAGTGCGCCACGGGCTCGGCCCCATCTTCACATTTCTAATTAAGTATTCTGCTCTGTACTCCTTATAAAGATTTGGACTCTGCTTTGGCATATTTACTTATGATTTTTTTCTTATTGTTTTTTCTTATGATTTTTTTTTTCTTTTCTTTTTTCCCCTCTTATTTCCACCTGCATCTGAACTAGCTCTTTTCATTTCTACCTGTGGACTTTGATTTCTCCTTTCAGTGTGTTTTATCTAGTTTGTTGAGAGTAATATAGTTGATTTCTAAAATTTAACCTGTGGCTTCGTACATTCATTTATATTGTGAAGCGCTTGCACATAGGAATCCAAGACCACCATTGGTTCTATAGCTCTTTTAATAGTTGACAGCTCTTTTTGGTGTTACAGCTCTTTTTGATGTTACAGCACTTCATTTCTTGCAAGCAAGGAGAGCACTGGGGAGTGAAGACTCCTAGACCAGTGTCCCCCTGAACAAAGGAAAGAGGTAGTTTTATATAGCCAAAATTCCCGCCCTGACTTCCCGCCCAAGTTTCCATTCAGGTCTTCCTATGTAAATGAGGGATGCAGTCCTGCTATTTTGTATTGGCTGGTTATGGGACACAGTTCATTGGTCAGCTCTGGAGCCTAATTTGCATCCAGACCTTAGGGCGGTTTGAGACTATTGTTATATCCTTATTATCACATGGATACAGGCGGGTGCAGGAAGCAGGCAAGCTAAGTTGCAGGAGCCAGAGTTTGCTATTAAGACAGTCAAGCATAAAATTTCTAAAATGGTTTCTCGAGCAGAAAAAAGGGGAAAGGTTTAACAATTGGAAAATGCTCAGGGTTCCTGCAACAATATCCATATGTTGATTTATTATGGAAACAAATTGATTTATTATATATATTTATTTTCTTAATTACAAGTGCAGAGTTTCTCTTCTTTTATGTTGTGGAATATTTTTCAGTCCTTCCCCCTAGTTATTCTTCCTTGAGTCAGTAGAGGGGTATACAGGTCTAGCATTTGCCAAATTAACATTGTAGATAGGTTCTCACTGGCTACCTGTATGAATTTGCCTTTCAAATGTTAAGCTAAAGGACCTACTGATGGATGTAGCTTCTGAATACTTTCTAGTGTCTAGCAATCATTTATGTGTCTCCTCCTGGATTGAGGGGAGAAAAAAAAAAAATCCCTTCCTGTGGCCTGGTAATTTGACTTTGGAAAAGGGAATTTGATTTTTGATCATTTAAAGCCTAGGCTACAACTAACTGTGGTTCCCAGAATGTAATGCTGCCAGGGCTTTTGCTCTCTCAGTCCTTCCTCTAGTTTTTTTCAGATCCCAAGTATGTACTACTTCGTATGTTCATAGAATCTGAAGTAGAGGGGAAAGGCCATGGGCATGTGATAGCTCTGACCGCTCTAAATGGGTCTCTCACAGCAGGGTGGTGCACCCCATCAGTCCCATTGCTGCTGCCAGGAGGAAACTGTTTTGGAGAAAGCAGAGCCACATGTTTGGGCTTAATTAGAAATCTGTTACCTTCCTGCCTGGCTCTATTGTATCTCAAGCCCCATTCCTCTTTTTTGGCAGAAAAGTCATCTTTGGATCAAACAGTATTTTGAGCAGCATTCCTAGCTTCTAATGCTGTTATCACTTTGATTCTCAGTATTTCCTTAAGATGTCAGTGAAAAAGTTAACTCTACTTGGGGTTGATTTTTTTGAAAGGAGGAAGATGAGAGAATATGAAGAAGAGCCACTAGTTGAGGAAGGAGTTAAAGATCTCGCACCAAATTATTCCTAGTTTCTCAGGGAAATATGGTAACACTGAAGTCAGATAGCCAAGGTTTAAAATAGTCATAGTGTCCCTAGACCTGGAAAATATGTTATAGCCCCCTCATTTTTTAAATGACAACATGTAGACTCCAGTGTTACAGACATAGAAAAAAAAAAAAAAAAAGGTGGAACTCAGGGTGACATAGTTCACTTTTTATTCTGTATAGTTATGTTTTATTTGATTTTTCTCACAAGCAATATGCTCTTATATTTCTTATGTTAAAAACAAAAAAATTTTAAAGAAACAATCAAAGGTATAACAAGCAAAAGAAAAGGCTTTTGTTCCTCTTCCATTATTTTCTTCTTTTTTTTTTTTTTAAAGATGACCAGTAAGGGGATCTTAACCCTTGACTTGGTGTTGTCAGCACCACGCTCAGCCAGCGAGCTAACCGGCCATCCCTATATGGGATCCGAACCCGGGGCCTTGGTGTTATCAGCACCGCACTCTCCGGAGTGAGCCACGGGCCAGCCTCTTCCATTATTTTCTTGGGGCAAAATTTTTAGCCACATTCCCCCACCTGCCTCAGTGAACTCATCTAAAGGAAAAATAATGTATGAAAATTGTGGTTCTAAACTTTGGCTGCATATCAGAATCACCTGGGTGGTGTTACAATACCCAAAGCTTAGGGTGCAGTGCAGACCTGGTAGGGCCGAGGCATTACTATTTTTTTAAGTTTCCCAAATAATTATAATGTGTAGCCAAGGTTGAGAGCCACTGAAGTTCTTTCAAAGCACATACTCATTTGATCTCACATATTCTGACTTTAGGGCAGTTCTGATTAGTGAGTGATAGGAGTTTGGATGTGTTGTCCCTGCCAAAACTCATGGAAATTTGATCCCCAATGTGGCAGTGTTGGAAACTGATTGAGTCATGGGGGCGGATCCCTCACAAATGGATTAATGCTCTCCCTGGGAGAGGAGGGGTAGTGAGTGAGTTCTCGCTCTGTATCTATTCGTTCCTATGAAAGCTGGTTGTTTAAAAGACCCCGGCACCTCCCCTCTCTCTGTCTTGCTTCCTCTCGCCATGTGATCTTCCTTGTACGGACAGCTGCCAGCTGCTTTCTGCCATGAGTAGAAGCAGCCTGAGGCCCGCACCAGATGCAGCTGTCCCAGAGTCATAAGCCAAATAAACCTCTTTTCTTTATAAATGACCCAGTCTCAGGTATTTCTGTTATAGCAACACAAATGGACTAGAACAGTGAGTATTGGCCTGATAGAGTGGATCCACTTGGTTCTGATATTTCTGCTAATAATGCACTGTGTGTGAGTGGGGTAGTCACCCTGGTGAGAAGAAAGTTTTGTATATGATGGAGAAAGCACTGAACTTGAGGTTGGAAGACCAACATCTAATTTTGATACTGCCACAATTTTAGTCTGTAATTTAAGTGAAGTCACAAAACTGTCAAGTTTCCAGTTTTCCTTCTATGAATGAGTGGGGTAGTTAGAATAATTATTCTGTAAATTCTCTTCTAGCTCTAAAACTTCAGTGAGCCAGTGGGGGTTGGGGAGAGGCAGATGATGGAGTTTATATGCCTGAATAGTAGGTGAACAAGGGGGGCCAGAACACTGATAGGAGCATTGTTGAAGGAGCCACCTGTGGGTTGGGAGGGGAGCAGGTGGGGAGAAACTGTGTGAATAACAGCCTGGAGGGGGAGCGGTGGACAAGAATGGGAGACTGGCTTAAGGTAATATAGAGTTGGAGGTGGTGGCAGTGGCTCAGCACCTGGTAATGATGTGGTTCAGGTTCTTATCTTACTGTCAAATGACTCACAGAGGAAATGTTGTCAGAGGAGCCCCACTCAAAAAAAGGAAATAGAAAGCAGCGGATATTTTTGTTGTTGCATGTCTGAGATGGGGTAAGATTAGAAATATTGCTCCTAAGGGTTTAAGAGGATGGTAGATAGCTAGCTTTTGTTTTTAATAGATAATACATTCATATGGTTCAAAAAATCAAAACATAAAAAAGACATATGTATAGTTTGAAAAGTGTTGATCTAACCCTCAACTCCCATGGGCCTTATTTACACACTTTTTCTCCCAAATTTTTAATATGAAAAATTTCAAACGTACAGAAGAGTTGAAACAATAATATGATGAACACTATCTGGTTTAAACAGTTGTTAACATTTTGCCATATTTACATTATCTATCAATAGATTGATCGATTGATTGACCTTGGCTAAACGATTTGAAAACAGATTGCAGACATTATGACACTTTAATCCCTAAATGCTAAAGCATGCATCTCCTAAGAATTTGGTCATTCTCTACCTAATTATGAATAACATTACCACACCCAAGAAAATTAAAAATAATGCCCTAATATCTTCTGTAACTCGGTTCACATTCAGTGTCCCTCAACTGTCTAAAAAATTATTTTTTGGCTGTTTTGTTGTTGTTGTTGTTGTTTTAATGGTATTGAAGAAGGAAGAGCTCAGGGAAGAACTCTTCCACAGTAGGTAGAGGGACCCATCCTTTAGAAGATTCTTTTATTAAAACCGGGTGACATAAATAAGAGGACAGTACAAAAAAAATTGGTCCATGAAAAAAACATAATAATTCAGTTGATAAAAAGTTATCTTCAACAGGGGCACTGTAGGAGTGCTGTGCTTCCTTCTCATGGTTGTAGCTGGGAGCCGGGCCAGGGCTTAGCTGTCTCAGGTTGTCCAGTGTCACTGTGGGGAGATGCTTTCAATGGCAGGAAGGGGAAGATGGAGAGAAAATTCTGCGGTCCCCAGTGTAGAACAGGCAGGGATAAAGGGCTGGAGGATGTGCTTGCAGGAGCCTGAAGAGAGGGGGTGGGGAAGCAAGGGCTTTGTCCATTCTGTGGGTTCGAAGCCCATGCTGAATGGAATCCCCCCTCTGTGCCCAGCTGTCTCCCACCCTGCTGTGTTGAGTCTGTGAGCCTGGGATATGCTAACTTGGGGTGATATAACCTGGAAGAAGACACTGAGGCTCTCCTGGAAAGAATGCAAAACCATCTCAGTACCAAGGGGCCAAGATTACAAGGTCCTACTGCTACCTGAGGGGTCTGAAGCTTTGATAGCAGGGGCTGGGAAGTCACAATCCTGTGAGGCAGGAGGGAAGAGTCACAAACCCAATTCAGAGCTATTCTCCAGCCCTAGGCACTTTCATTCCTCAGCACCCTAGAAGTCACCAGTGGGTGTCAACTAGGCAGACAACAGACAGGAAGACAGGGATGGCCCAGGACTTTTACCTGTTTGATGTTAGGCCTGTTTCTCCTTATGGGATGGGGGGAGGGGAAGAGGCAGGGTGGCGTGAATGAATGAGTCACACCTCCAAGCAACAGCAGGAAGGAGCAGCCTCTGCTGGCAATGACAGTACTCCAGATTAGATCCCTGGAGTTCTGAAGGGGAAAGGCAAGATTCTCCCCCCTAAATGCCTTGGGTTAGGGCAGATATGAGGGAATCCTACAGGGAATGTGCTAGGAGGGAGCAATAGTTAAAAAACAAACTCTAATACTGTTATGGACCTCTGACTAAGGAATAAGAGAAACACTGAGATAGCAAGCCAGTCCAGAGGGCTGGGGACTGACCTGGGTCTCAGTGGAGCCCAAGAGCCAGGGTTCCTTTAGTGCTAGAGGGCAACAAGTGAAGGGAGAGTTCGCTCCAAACCTGTGGAGGGAAGGAAGAAAATTGGATTCTGTTATCAGGAGAGCCAAGATCAACTAGCTTACAGAGTGCCCCCAGGCCTGAGTCTTGGAAAAAGGCCTAAAGCTCCCAACTCCTGGGTCTCTGATGGGCAGAATCAATGTAGCTGGTCCCCTTGAAGACCACCTAGCCTTAGGCCCGGTCCGTTCAGAGCACTGGCCACTACAGTTTCTCTCTCTTAACAGTATCTTGAGGTCCTATGTAGATGAGGGGAGGGTAGAAGCACATAGGGACTTTGTGGGACAATGGGAAGTTGGGGGTGGGAGAAGAGGATAATAGCCTTGTGAGAAAGAAATGTGAGACTTTCTTCATTCTGCTGTTGTCCTTCAATCAACAGCATCCCCTGGAATGCCCCAAGAAAGACCGAGGCAGGTGCTACAAGGCAGGCAGCACAGGGCTCAAATAAAGAATTGGTGCAGCCAAATCAGGGCTATGGGAGGAGCCCTGTGTATTTCAGATTCCCAGGGCTTGCTCTAATTCTTGTTGTCTCTGCTGCCCCTTGGAATAGAAGTATCAGCACATGGCCTCCTGAGCCCAAGGCTGGAAGTTGAACACAGTGCTGCGCTCTCCTTCCAGGTTACCCACCACATTGGTTATGATCTTGAGATCCCTGCAGTGGGACTGAAGCCAGTCATTGATGAAACCATGAGGGTCTCTGGCAAAGCTCCGCAGGAACTCCTGCTGTATCTAGGAGTTGATAGTTTCTATTGTCTCATGGATCTTGTTGTCTAGATTAACAGTTTCTTGTTGGCTGGCAGTGGACAGCAGAAAATAATTCATCTGGGTCTTCAAGGTATCATTCACTTCCATATCAATGTCATAACAAGATGTCTTTTTCTGATCATTCAGGTCAACACTGATGACATGATTAATGATGAGGGGTTCTGGTGGCATAAGTTAGGCATAGAGCCATTAGGGTACCTCTAAAAACTTCATATGTTGAGACTTAAAGATATGCTGGTGGTACTTGTCACAAATGACAAACTCCGGCTTGTTAGGGTCCTGGAGTTTATGTGTCTTGATATATTGCCAGTGTTTGGATGATCACTGGATCAGTCTGGATGTGGATACCTGGGAGTGGAGCTATGTGAGGATCTAATTTAAACTGGGGAAGCTGGTAATCCAGCATCAGTAGGACAATACACTGTATATCACATCTCCTGGCCACTTCACCTGGAAGCCATCAGTTTTTGTGGTGGCAGTTCTGTGCCATTCTACAGATGATTTCCTGGCCCATACAGGTCTTTGTCCAGTTGGATCACTAGGAACTTAAAAAAGGAAGAGAACTTGCTCTTTTGTTTGGTAGCATCATATTTGGACAAGGCTGGCCTTTGAGGTAGAATTTTGTCAGCCATCTTCTTTTTCTTTGCATTGTGGTTTCGATTTTCGACCCCCTGCTACTGGACCTACTGGATCTGCTGAGGTGCAGGTCTCTTGTAAGACTGGTCCATCCCTGACTCAGCCACGTCAGGTTGGACTGAAAGGTTCCCCCCATAGCCAATGAGTCCCATGGAAGGTCCCTGAGGTGTCATTTGGCTGCCTGGCAGCATACCTGGTCTCGGATAGACCACTCTGGACATCAGGGAGTAGTACAGCCCTTGACCCAGAGCCTCAGCTCAGAGCCACAGATTGGAAACCCTCCCGGGCCACCACCTTCCTGCAGCTGCAGCTGCACCTTGGCTATTTCTTCAAGCCAGGTCTAAGTAACATTCATGCATTGCATTTGGTTGTTATGACTCTTAGTCTCTTTTAATCTAGAACTGTATTCTTCCCCTTTTTTTCCCACAAGATTTTGGCTTACTGAAGAGTCCACACCAGTTTTGTTGTAGCAAGTCCCACATTCTAGATCTGTTGGATTATTTTTTATGTAACTTTTCTTGTTCTGTCTCTTGAATTTCCTATAAAGATGGAATTAAGTTTAAAAGACTTATTTAGACCCAGGTTAGCCATTTTTGGTAATAATACCACACAGATGATTCTTTGTACTTCAGATTACATCACATCAGGAGGCATAAATGAAAGGTCTCACTTTATCTATTGCTGAGTTTGATCACTAAGCTGGTGACTGTCAGATCTCTCCATTGAAATGATACTCAGTTTTTCCCTTTGCAATTAGGAAGTAATCTATGGAATAATCCTTTGGCACCATGGGAATCTTCTGTTCCCCAACAATTTTCACCAAATGGTTTTAAGCATTCTTTGATCACCCTTGCCTGAATCATTTACTTCTTTGGGGGTTGCAAAATGGTGATTTTTAAAAATACTTTCTTTGTACATTTATTAACTGGTAATCTTCTGTAAAGGAGAGCTTACCCTCTCTACTGAGTATGAACACTTCTTAAGAGGTAGTAAATTGCTTCTTTCTCTTTAATTATCAATCTTAGGGTAAGGAGTTGATGTAATAGTCACCTATAATGGTGGCAATAGATGTGGGTTTTTTTTTTTTTTTTTTTTACTCTTTTTCTATTACTAGGGATTCACAGATTCTTATTTACTCATGATATTTAAGTCATTATTCTTTTTTGATATTCAAATTGTCTCTGATTTTCCCATTGAGAACCCCTTATATCTGATTCCTATGTCCTTGTGACATGCTCCCCATTGGACTGCTTCCTTGCCTTCTGGTACAATATGATTTGGGCAGCTGGCTGGTACAGGGGTTGAACCCTGGACCTTGGTATTATTAGCATCATGTTCTATCCAGCAACTGAGCTCTCCACCCAGCCCTAATTGTATTTTTTTTTCCTAGATGGCTATTTAGTTGTCCCAATAGCATTTAATGAAAATTGCATTTTTTTCTCCACCTTTTTGAGGTACTAAAATTCCATATGCATTTTGGTCAATTTTTGGAATTTCTCATCTGTTCCACTGGTCTCCCATCCATTTATATGCCAGTACTATACAGTTTTAACTACTGAGACTTTATATATATATATATATATATATTTTTTTTTTTTGGACCAGTAAAGGGATTGCAACCCTCGGCACGGTGTGGTCCGCACCATGCTCAGCCAGTGAGCGCACCGGCCATCCCTGTATAGGATCCAAACCCGCGGCCTCGGCGCTCCCAGCGCCACACTCTCCCAAGTGAGCCACAGGGCTGGCCCTTATAATATGTTTTAATATCTGGTAGGGTTCTCCCTTTTATTGATCTTATTTTTCCGAGTACTTTTCTTATTTCTGTATGAACTTTAGAACCAGCTTGTCCATTTTTTAAAAAGTTGTTGGCATTTTCATTGGGATTGTTAAATTATAAATTAGGGAGAATTGACATTTATGAATCTTTTTATCAAAGAACTTGGGGTCTTATTCTATTTGTTCAAGTCCTTTTTTCTTTTTTTTTTTAAAGATGACTGGTAAGGGGCCGGCCCGGTGGCGCAATGCTACAGTGCGCTGCTTGGGAGTGCGGCGGCGCTCCCGCCGAGGGTTCGGATCCCACATACAGACCGGTTCCCGCTCACTGGCTGAGCGAGGGGCAGGCGCAGCACCAAGGGTTGCTATCCCGTTTCCGGTCCTGTTCCGGTACGGGCGCGACACTGAGGGTTGCGGTCCGTTGCCGGACACGAAAAAAGACAAAAAGGAAAAAAAAAAAGATGACTGGTAAGAGGATCTTAACCCTTGACTTGGTGGTGTTGGCTCCATGCTCTACCAAGTGAGCCAACCGGCCATCGCTACATAGGGATCCGAACCCATGGCCTTGGTGTTATCAACACCACACTCTCCCAAGTGAGCCATGGGCCAGCCCGTTCAAGTCCTTTTTGTATTTGTGTCCTTCATAAGTACTTTCTTCTTGTAGCTCTACCTTTCTTTTTAGTTCATTCCTAAATTCCTAAATATTTTTATCTTTTTGTTGCTATTATAAATGAGATTTTTTTCCACCTGTTGGAGATTGCATGTGTAATAGAAGCTATTGTTTTCTATATATTAATTTTATACCATGCTGCTGAATTTTCTTGTTTTTACTGTTTCTTGGTTGATTTTTTAAGATTTTCAGGAATACCGTTATATCAACTGCATGCAGTGATAATTTTATATCCTTTTTTCCAGTTTTTCTACCTTTATTTCTCTTGTTTAATTTCACCAAGTTTATGCCTGTAATGCAACATTTAATAATACATCATGGCTATCTATTCTCAGCTTTAGTGACAAATGCCTCTAGTCTTTCTCCATTAAGCAAGCTGTTGACTTTTGGGCTGAGAAGATACACTTTGTCATGTTAATGAAGTGTTTACATATGCCTATTTATTTGAGTTTTTTTTTTTTCCTTTTTGTCTTTTTTCGTGACCGGCAACGGGATCGCAACCCTCAGTGTCGCGCCCGCACCGCGCTCAACCAGTGAGCAGACCGGTCTCTATATGGGATCCGAACCCTCAGCGGGAGCGCCGCCGCGCTCCCAAGTGCCGCACTCTACCAAGTGCGCCACCGGGCCGGCCCTATTTGAGTTTTTAAAAAGATTATTACAGAGAGGAGTTATTGAACAAATTAAGCTTGATCATGATGCATTATTATTTTTTAATGTAGTGTCAGGTTCTATTTAAAATTTGATTTAGAATCTTGCATCAGTGTAAGAGAGACTGAACAATGTAAGAGAAATAGGTCTGTAGCTTTCTGCTTGCAATTTCTGTCAGCTTTTGGGATTCATGTTATATTTGCTTCATAAAAAGAATTGGGATGTTTTCTTTCTTTTTGTATGCTCTGAAATAGTTTCAGACTATTAAACTTATCTTCTCTTTAAAGTGCTTATAATATTTTCCATTAAATTTGTGTGTGGTGTGCTTTTAGGGGCATTAGCATATTTACATAGCTATGAACAAATGCTTGAGCAAAATAGTCTCAGTGATCCTTTTAATTCCTTTGCTTTTATGGCTGTTTTCTTATTTCTAATTTTGTATATTTGGACTTTCTCCCTTTTTACTTAGATTAACTAGTTGTTTAACTATTTTATGGATTTTCCCTGAAACTTTGAGTCAGATGTTTAATTCATTTTCATATCTCCTACCCCCCATACAGGTATTTTATGGCTATGAATTTTCATCTTTACTGGTTTGGCTATATTCTTTAGGTTCCTATATGTAGGATTTTTCTTATTATTGTTTTCTAGAAATCTTGCAATTTTGATTTATATTTCCTTTTAAAGCTGAGTCCAAAGGTTTTAGTGTTGTTTTAAGGTGGAAAGGCCATTGTTTCTTGTTTTTATTTTTAATTTATAATTTCGGAGCATTGTCATCAGAGTATTTGTCCTATGTTACTTTTTGGATTTATTGAGATTTTCTGTGTGGCCTTTCTTTTCATTTTTCTTATTGAAACATAATTGATTATGCATATTTGTGGGTACAGCGTTAACCATCAAGACTATCAGTACTTGTGTACAATATGTGATGATCAAATCAGGATAATTAGCATATTCATCATCACAAAATGTAACCATTCTTTGTGTCCATTAACCAATTTCTAGCTAACCCCCATCCCCCTCTCCCACCTCCAGTAACCACAGTTCTGTTCTCTCCTTCTAAAAGTTCAGTGTATTACTGTGATTTTTTCTTTCTTTCTTTCTTTCTTTCTTTCTTTCTTTCTTTCTTTCTTTCTCTTTCTTTCTTCTCTCTCTCTCTCTCTCTCCTTCCTTCCTTCCTCCCTCCCTCCCTCCCTTCCTTCCTTCTTTCCTCCCTCCCTCCCTCCCTCCCTTTCTTACTGCGACTCATGCTTGAGGACATGTAGTATTTGTCTTTTTGTGCTTGGTTTATTTCACTTAACATAATGTCCATGTTACTGCAAATGACAGCATTTCATTCTTTTTTATGGCTGAGTAGTATTCCATTGTGTATATGTATACATTTTTCTTATCCAGTTGTCTGTTGATGGACATTTATGTTGGTTCCATATCTTGGCTATTGTAAATAGAGCTGCAATAAACATCAGAGTGCAGGTATCCCTTTGACATGATGATTTCCATTCCTTTGGGTATATATACACAGTAGTGGGATTGTGGGATCATATGGTAGTTCTATCTGTAGTTGTTTGAGAAACCTCCATACTGTTTTCCATAATGTCTGTACTTATTTACAGTCCCACCAACAGTGTAGAAGAGCTCCCCTTTCTCCGCATCTTTGCCAGCATATGTTATTCTCTGTCTTTTTGATAATAGCCAGTCTAACTGGAGTGAGATGATATCTTAATGTGGTTTAGATTTGCATTTTCCTGATGATTAGCGAGTGATGTTGAGCATTTTTTCATGTACCTGTTGGCCATTTGTATGTCTTCTTTGAGAAATGTTTATTCTGCTCCTCTGCCCATTTTTAATTGGATTATTTGTGCGGTCTTTTTTACTAAGTTGTTTGAGTGCCTTATGTATTCTGGATATTAATCTCTTGTTCGATGTATATGGCCTTTTTTATGGCTAATTTTTGCTAATGCTCCAGAGAGACTTAAAAAGTGCCTTTTTCTTGAATTAAAAAATAATTAATAATAGTTTTTTCCTCTAATAATTGTACTTTTAAACTACCAGTACATATTTAAAATTCTGAGATTATAAAATCAATATTTGGCAGTAATGTAAAATAATATTCAAGGACATTGTAGATTGATATTAAGTGGGAAATTTTTTCTGAAGCATGCAAAAATTATGCACTTTCTATACCTTTTTTTATGTCTACAATTATGACTACCTTAGAACTTAAACTGAAAATTTAATGAAAGATATAACGCATAAATATTATGGATAAAATAGGAAAAAGCTTAAGTCTATACTTTATAAAGTTTAAAAATTAAATTTGAGAATTCTGTTAAAAGAGGTGGGTCTTATATTTAGTGTGTGTACAAAATATTTTGGTTTTGGCTCCAAGTATCTGCAAACAGTGTGGCATGATGTGAATTCATCTTAATTTGACAGATTTAGGAATGAAGGTATAGGGAGGGCTGTAAGGCTTAGGGTCCCAGTGTTATGATTCTTAAGTGAAACTGGTGTAATTCCCTGGGTTTTGCCTCCACACTCTTTGAATGCTTGCTTATGAGTGGTTTAAGATCTTAGAAAAAGATATTTTTTGTACACTTAATAAAAATTCTAATTTACCATTCTCTAAAGATGCCTATGTTGACTTGGTATTTGCATTGACTTTTGTTGCAAAGATAGGTCCTCACCTCTGTAATTTCTGTATAATACTGTGACTTTATTTTTTTCCTCTCTCTTTTTTTAATTTTTAGAATTTTTATTTGGCTGCTACCTTTAAATACAATCCCTAAAAATGCCAGCTTGTTTGGACTCAGAAGATGACTTGGATAAATGATTAAAAATTAAGAAAGATATTTTGGTGAGTGAAACCTTAAGTGAGAGAGTGGATAAAAGGCCCAATTTAATATTTATCGTTTTGGTTTTTCTGGTATTGCCTTTCTTTTTGGAGAAGCTGTCTAGAGTATATTTATTTTTCTTAGAGACATTGAATAAAATACAAATGCCATTGTTCTGTTTTTAAATGGGGTTTGTACTACAGACTTTTTTTTACATAGCTTCTCATCGTTTTTATAAAGGTTGATTTTATTTTATTTTATCTTATTTATTTATTTATTTATTTCCTTTTATTTTTTTGTCTTTTTTCGTGACTGGTAACGGGATCGCAACCCTCGGTGTCGCGCCCGTACT
>NW_007726781.1:422861-427683 GCF_000696425.1 Galeopterus variegatus | reverse complement strand
ACCCTCGGTGTCGCGCCCGCACCGCGCTCAACCAGTGAGTGGACTGGTCTCTATATGGGATTCGAACTCTCGGCGGGAGCGCCGCCGCACTCTACCGAGTGCGCCACCGGGCTGGTCCTAAAGGTTGATTTTAGATTTCACTGTGTAAGACAGTGAAAGACAAGTAAACAATATGGATTATTAGAATTTATGTTGATTAAAACTATATATTAGGAGATTGCACTTCAAGCAAAATCTTTGATTAAAAATAGAAATAAATATATGTTGAAGGTTGCAAACTCAGTGCAATTCATGGTTTGATGCTGTGTTAGGTTTGAGGTGAACTAAAGCCCAGCAGAAATTAGACTATTTTTATATTGGAACTTGTATTTGTATTTCCCCCCATAGCCTTTGTACAGCACTCTAAGAACAGATCCTGGCAGTCCCCACCTGGGGGCTTTAGTGGGTTTAAGCTGGCACAGAGGAATCTTCAGAAATGTCTCATGAGCCCACATGAGAAAATATTAGTTTTAGAACATTTATTACATTATCTCCCTGCCCCTCCCTCCTTTTTGAGAATTTCCTTCATGTATAGTATTCTGACAGACTTGGAGCATTAGCATAGGATCTGTGCCTTGGTCCCCTTACATCCTTAGATTTTTATCTCAGTTTGCTGAAGTGACTACCCTAGCAAGTGGTCATTGTTGACATTATATGTAATTCAAGAGTTTGTTGCTGCTTTTCCTTAAAGACACTGTCATTTACAAGTTACTGAAAAGTAGTTTTTGTATTTAGAAAGTGTTTTTTTTCTTTCATTTTAACTTAGCTTTGGTCCAGGGGCAGAAGACACTCACTTCTGCCAGGGTGATCAGTCATTGAGGAATTCACAATCCTTCACCTACAGATCTTAAGAGGTAAGGAGGAGTGATATTAGGAACAAGAGACAGATGTAAGGAGGCAAGCACTGGAGAGTTGTGGCCATCTTTCATCCTATTAAACAGCTTCTATGCAAATCTTTGACTGACAAAGACTGCTGCGTCCTACTTAGAGAAACTCATGTTGGATACTTAATTGATGTTTTAAAACAGTTAAAAGACAGAAAAATTATTTAGGGAAAATATATTTTAAAAGCATGTTGTGAGAAGAATTTAAATGGTGCTTTGAGTGGTGCATGCTGCGATTTATGGTTTTAGAATTTGGGATTTTAAAAAATTTATTGAGTTGAAACACAACATAAATCAGTCATTTTATTTATCTGTCTATCTTATCTATCTAATCTATCTGTCTGTCTATCTATCTATCTATCATCTATCTATCTATCTATCTATCTATCTGTCTATCTTATCTATCTAATCTATCTGTCTATCATCTATCTATGTATCTATGTATGTATGTATGTATGTATGTATGTATGTATGTATGTATGTATGTATGTATGTATGTATGTATGTATGTATGTATGTATGTATGTATGTATGTATGTATGTATGTATGTATGTATGTATGTATGTATGTATGTATGTATGTATGTATGTATGTATGTATGTATGTATGTATGTATGTATGTATGTATGTATGTATGTATGTATGTATGTATGTATGTATGTATGTATGTATGTATGTATGTATGTATGTATGTATGTATGTATGTATGTATGTATGTATGTATGTATGTATGTATGTATGTATCTATCTATCTATCTATCTATCTATCTATCTATCTTTAAGAAGATGACCGGTCAGCACCACACTCTCCCAAGTGAGGTAACTGGCCATCTCTATATAGGGATCTGAACCAGTGGCCTTGGTGTTACCAACACCATACTCTCCCAAGTGAGCCACAGGCCAGCCCCCTAAATTAGTCATTCTAAAGTGAACAATTCAGTGGCATTTAGTATATTCACAATGTTGTGCAGCCATCACCTTTACCTAGTTTCAAAACATTTCCATTACTCCAAAATAAAACCTTATACCCATGGAGCAGTCCCAACCCCTGTTCCTCACCCACCCCAACCCATGCAACCACCAGTCTATGTTCTGTGTCTGTGAATTTACCTGTTCTTGATATTTCATGTAAATGGAATTATACAATATGTGACCTTTTGTGTCTGACTTCTTTTACTTAACATAATATTTTTCATAGTTCGTCTACGTCATAGCATGTATCAGTACTTCATTCCTTTTTATGTCTATAATATTCCATTATATGTATATACTACATTTTGTTTTTCTATTCATCTGTTGATTTGGATTGCTTCTATTTTTTGGCTGTTGATAATAATGCTGCTAGGAACATATGTGTACTTTAGAGTTATTCTGAAGTTTTGTTTTTACTTTTGATTCTAGTAAGTACTCTTCCATTTAAGGTAGGCATAAATACTACAGAAAATATTATTTTACTGTTATGCTGTGCATGTATATAACACTTTGACATTTACTGAGTATTTGTAATCATTTTTACTTTTTTTTTTAAGCCAACTTTTAAAATTTACAATTTATAATCATGTGATTTAAATAAAATAAGCTAACGGTGACATTGGCCATTTTGAAGATATAATACATTTAGAATTCAAATCCAAGAGGCCTCATACCTTTTAGACATATTTTATCTCAGGATGACAGCAGGTGGTCCTTCAAACTAGTCTTTAAACTAGGATCCAATCAAGAATCACTGACTTCTTTTGATTGTTATGTCTCTTAAGTCTCCTTTAATAACCTCCCCCCAGGGCTGGCCCATGGCTCACCTGGGAGAGTGTGGTGCTGATAACACCAAGGCCATGGGTTCAGACCCCTATATAGGGATGGCCAGTAGCTCTTATGGGAGAGCATGGTGCTGACAACACCAAGTCAAGGGTTAAGATCCCCTTACTGGTCATCTTCTTAAAATACATGTATATATAATATAATTATAATAATAATAATAATCTCGCCCCTTCCCTGCCTTTTTTCCTATGTGACATTGACTTATTAAATAGACCAATCCACTTATTATGGTCTGAGATATATGAGATATGATATGATAAACTAAACGTCTCTTACACTATTATGGAGAATTACTATATTGTAGGCTCTGTGGAACTCTTGGCAGGAAGCATCACTGGTAAGTATTTAAGCCATTGTTTTTACATAGGGGTGGTAGCACCCTCCCTAAGTTCACCTTCAGTTCTTTTGTAGGCCCCCCTACACACACACCGGCCCCCCTTCTCTGTCCCCACAACACAGAAGGAGGAAACATATAAATCAGTGAAATTGGTTACCAGCCTGTAGATATAATCACAGAGAGTGTGGAGAATTAAGTCACACAGATTCCTATGTAGAATCTCAGGGAACCATAAAGTGCACTGGGCTAGTTTTCTTTCTCCTACTTACTGAAAATAGTCTAGACCTACAACCGGTTGCCTATACTATCTCTTCACTGATGTTAGGTCAGCCAGGCAACAAACAGAATGACTACCAAAGTTACATAGCAAGCAAAAAAACTCTGTTTCCTTGGTTATTTAGCATTTTGTCAAAGGAGATTATAGTCCTTTATCCATTTATGGGAAAAATCAGCATATTTAGTAAAGCCAGAAGTTCATTAAGTTTGAGTGCCTTCTGTTCCTCTGGGTTTAAGATCTTTTTTTCTATCAGGGAATCCACAGACTTTCCATCATAACATAGAGGCACATCATAACACTTAAATGCATTTTTGTTACACTTCCCTCTGTGTAATGGAGATGAAAAAAAGAATTACTCGATTACTCAAAGCACTATGTATTCATTGAGAGGCCCAGAAGGACTGCACTTCAGTAATTTCCCCATTAGGAGGAGAAAACTGAATGTGACAGTCTCATTTCAAAGTTAGCCTCTCCCTTTTATTGTCAAGACAAGGAAGTTTCACAAGAAAATTCAGTTGATTTAATCATTACAAAGAACACAAAGATATGGGCAGAATTATGGCTAAGTATAGTTTTAACAAATGGAAACTAGTAACATCAGTGAAATAAACAAAATGACATTCCATAATGCAATTTGTAAAAGGTTACTTTGATCCACCAACAAAAGCTTGTCCTTAGCAAACACTGTCTTTTCCTACAGCAATTTCCTTAGTATTTTACACAATAATCAAGCAACTTTCTTAACATACCAATCAGTAGGTTAACCTGCACCAAGGACATCTGTCCTTGCGCCAGCAGTTTTGCTGTGTTACAATTCTTTATCTACAACAGAGACTTTAGCCTGGGGGAAGTTTCCTGTCTTTTGCAAGCTTAACATTTCTATATGTAATTCTAAAAAGTTAGGTTATACGTGAAACTGCAGGGCTTTGGAAGCAAGGCTCTGTGAAATACATTTGTTTTATAAATGTTAGTATCCTCCACACATTTTAAATATCTGGTCTTCTCCAGCACTACACCAAACCCAGAATAATTCACTCAGGGCCAAAAGTTGTACTAGCCAGTCAATCACCTGAATCATACCTGGATTGTTAAGACTTAAATAGGAATTGAAAACTGATTGCTTGCAGGCCATATGCAGCTGTTATGTACTTCATTTGGCTCAAGAGTGTTTTCCAAAAATGTAAATCTATTTTCAAATCTGGATATTTCACTAAAAATATGAATTTTAGTCTTTTCTTAAAAATTAAGAATATCTGTTAGTTTTAGGCCTGCATAACTCTTCCCATCACCTCCCCCCCCCACCACCACCAAAAGAAAGTAATAAGCTGGACCAGAGTAGCAGCTGTTCAGCATAGAGGGGTGTGCATGTTGAAGTTCCCCATTGCCCAAACCATTCATATAGTATATGCAAATGCTTTTGATACCAGTGTTCTCATTTTTTTTTTTTTTTTTTTTTTTTTTTTTTT
>NW_007726781.1:417235-421861 GCF_000696425.1 Galeopterus variegatus | reverse complement strand
TTTTGTCTTTTTCCGTGTCCGGCAACGGATTGCAACCCTCAGTGTTGCCCCCGTACCGGACCAGGGACCGGCAACGGGTTTGCAAACCTCGGCGTTGCTCCCGCGCCTCGCTCAGCCAGTGAGCGGGAGCCGGTCCGTTTGTGGGATCCGAACCCTCGGGCCGGTCCGTATGTGGGATCCGAACCCTCGGGCGGGAGCGCCACCGCGCTTCCCAAGCGGCGCACTATCCAGTGCGCCACCGGGCCGGCCCCCCAGTGTTCTCATTTATTTTACCTACTTGTTCCCTGTAGGTATGTGTTTGTAATTTTGATGCAGATAATAATGTCTTGTCTTATGCTCAAATGGCAGCTAGTTGGATAATCTGAGTAGCCTGTGACTATCTTTTACCCATCATCTAGCTATCTGCACCAGTCCATCTTCAGATTTTATTTATTTATGTACATTTGCTTGTTTATTTTTAATCCTACTGTAATTTGGAAGCTGTTCTTAAGTGAGCTTCTAAGCCTCCCTGCTGTCTTCCTCCAAAGTAAAACTCTACTCTGGTAGAGTTTTACCTTGGAGCAACACCATGTGGTTGGTATGCTCGGTATTTTCTAACTTCTTATGAAAAATTTCAAACATACATAAAATTACAGTACAAATAAATATAGAATAATGAAAACCTGTATATACCCATCATCTGTATTTAACCATTATTAACATTTTGCCATATTTGTTGAATCTGGGTTTTCTTCCTGAATTATTTTAAAGTAAACTTACAGATATCATGACATTTCACCCCTAAATACTTCAGTATGCACCTCTTAAGTAACAATAAGAACACTGTCTTGCATAATCATGCCATGATTATCATGCCTAACAAAATTTGCAATAATTCCCTGATTATCCTAAAAATCTGCTTTACATCTGTTTTTTTTTCAAACCAAAATGTAATA
The DNA here is from genome assembly GCF_000696425.1 of Galeopterus variegatus. Lineage (NCBI taxonomy): Eukaryota > Metazoa > Chordata > Mammalia > Dermoptera > Cynocephalidae > Galeopterus > Galeopterus variegatus. The sequence continues at coordinate 420,926 of NW_007726781.1, read as the reverse complement.
AAGGACCACACTGCATTTGATTGTTAAGTCTTTTAAGTCTATTTCAATGTAGAACAGCTCTTACCCACCATTTTCTTCTGCCGTGACAACTGACTTACTGAAGAGTCCAAGCCAGTTGTCCTGCAGAAATCCTACACTCTAAAATTGTCTAATTATTTCCTCATGGTGTTGTTTGAGTTGTTCCTGTACTTCCTGTTAAGGACTGGTTAGATTAAGGTGAAACATTTTTGGCAAGGGTATTTCACAGGTAATTCTGTGTACTTAATATTGCACATAATTTCTGGTTGTTTCTCTGTTAGTGATGCTAAGGTTGATCATTACATTCAGGTGATGACAGCCAAATCTTCCCATTATGACATTATAGTCTTCCCTTTGCCAGCAGCAAATCTCTGGGATGATACTTTGGCATCATGTGAATATCCAGTTGTCTTTCAGTTTTTCACATAATGTTTTATCCTTATTAATGATCCTTCCCTGAATTATTTTATTAGAGGTTACAAAATTGTGATTTTTAAAGTTATATTATTTTCTTTACATTTAAATTGGCATTCTTCTGTAAAAAGAATTGATTCCAGTTGATTCCTTCATCAACTGGAGCTATTTGGTTACCCTGAAATGATTTTTACTGGAAAGGTAGAATAAATAATATGCTTGCTTTTTAAATTTCTCCTAAATATTACATTTATTCTTAGATTCTTAAATTACGGTCAAGAATCCTAATAAAAAGTAAAATCATTAGATAATCTGGACATTTATTATGTTGGTGAGCAAAGTAACTGGTGGTTCAGTTTTGCAAACCTAGAGAGACAGAAATGCTCTTTTATGACAGATGACCATAAGTGAACAAATGAGGCTCTTGAAGTAAAAGTACAATATGTTTTCTCTCTCCAAGAGCAGTTCACTAAACTACAGTTCACTCAAAGATGAGTCACTTATTTTGATACTAAATTCTTTATTAAGGGCTAGATTTTTTAAGTGGACACATTGTTTCAATGAATATGTTATCTGGAAGAAGTTTCTTTAAAAATTATTTTTTTGGAGGGGAAGGCAGCAATTTTTTATAGACTGACTTTCAGTTTTTTGTTTTTTCAAAGCACCTATGTAGTGCCCATAGTATTTTTAAACTGGTAATTTCTGAATTTGGATTGGCTGACTTGGTGTGTCTACCAATAGAGGGTTTTCCAGATCTGGATACATAGCCTTCGTGGCATGACCAACAACGTCGTTCTTCTTCCCAGTTAAAGATTCTTTTGGAAAATGTTTCTTAGGTTTTAAATTCTTTTCTTGCACTTGTTCCAACTTTGGAACAGGTGATAAATAGCTACAGTTTTTTAGGCAGTTTCTGTAATCAGTCTTTTTCCTGCTGACCAGCAGCAGCTTTTAAGCCCTAAAAATCTTTATTTGTTTATTTATCTCTAAAGTTCATTAAAATCTGTAAAATGCAGATGGCAATTAAATAATGATGGTGGTATTTATAAGGAATTTTCTGAATGCTGTTGTGTCGTAACCACCCAAATCACACTGTTCCGTTGTGACAGTCACTGCACTAGAAAAGGATATAATTGCCAGAAAATAAGGTGCTCTGCTCAAACACAAAGTATTTTTTCCATATTTACTTATAACAGAGGAATTTTTTCCATAAAGATTGCTTAAGTTGGTTTTTGGAAAGCCTTTGTTTACTATTTTAAAAGAAAAAGGTAAACAATTTTTAAAAATTAATACTTTTTTTCCATTTATATAGGCAATATAATCATATTACAGCATAGTTGGTTTTGCATTTCTTAATGACTTACAGCATATCTGGAAAACAGGAAAAGAAAATTTATCAGTGATACTACCAATATAGCACAATCACTGTTTGCATTTTAGGGGATTTATTTTCTGTCCTTTTTTCTTATCCATCTTTTTTTTTTTCTTAAGTTGTAATTATAGTTTACATAAGGAATTTTTTTTTAATTAGAAAATTTATGTGAGGTTCTTACGTTTCCATGCCATTTTTGCTTAACAGAAATGCTGAAAATTAATGTTCATTCATTCACTTTTGGGTTAAGAATGTCATCTTCAGTCCCAAAACTAATGGAGGAAATGGCTGCACTGTGTCATCTTTAATAGTATGTGCACTCTTCAGTAGGCAGCATAACTGGAAATAGCAGAAAACATTAACTTCTTTAGTTTTATTTAGGATATAGTTTTCTGCTTCCATAAACATGTATTAGCCATGAATTTTACTTTCATAAAGGAAATTTAAAATTTTTGTTTCTGAATCATTATTTTCAGCCACACCACTATTCAATAACCCTTTAAAAATTGTTCAAAGTAGTCCTCATGAAAGACTAGGATTTTAAGTAATCATCCAGATGCTTTTAGTTGGGTTAAGTTGTGCTTTGCAGGTCGGAGAAAGAGGAGGACTTTAGAAACCTTGGCTCCTCTAAAGCTTTTGTCAGGACGGAAAAAGGGCAGTCTTGGGGAGTTTCGTGCTCTGTGGTGTCAACCAAAGGCTTATAAAAATTGATTCTCAATAAAGCACTTGTTTTATTTTATTGTGATCCTTTCTTCCCTCCTCCTGATATTCTAGGCTGACAAAAAGCTAGCATATAATATCATAAAAGGAACTTTATTTAAGGCTGTTGTTTTTTTATTTCTGTTACCTTTAAGAACTAATTATTTTAGAGTATCTAAATAGTTTTTTTTCTGTAATTTCTTTGTTTTTATAGTACTTCCCTAATTACTTAACAAATAAATTATAGTTTTCAGAGAACTATGGGTTATATACATTGTTGAATATATAATTATGTATTGTAATATTCTTTGCATCCTCTCTTCTTTTCAAAGGTTTTCTTACTGTCCACTTGGCATAGGCTTCTGGAATAATATTCACCATGGTTTTGGATGACCTTCCAAATTTAGAAGACATCTATACTTCCTTGTGTTCATCAACAGTGGAAGACTCAGAGATGGAGTTTGACTCTGGACTAGAAGATGATGACACAAAAAGCGATAGTATTTTGGAGGATTCCACAATTTTTGTGGCCTTCAAAGGAAATATAGATGATAAAGACTTCAAATGGAAATTGGACACAATAGTGAAGAATGTGCCCAATTTGTTACACATGGGTAATTTGCTCTAATTGTTTTTTCTTTCTTGTTATTCTTTTTTAAGTGTTTGCCTTTCCATGGTTATCTTGAGTTTTACTAAGTAAAAGTTTGCTAAGCTGGGTCAGAAAGCTGATTTTAAGTGAAAAGTTAGAATTTTAGGATTTTTAAAAAATAGAAATGCTGTTGTTTCTTTTAAGCACATGGAGGAACTGAACATATTGAAGTATTGCTTGACATAGAAATCCTTAAATACTCTACTGTAGTGGATAAGAGTAATTCTTGAGACCCAAATTTATTTATTGTTTTTAATTCTGTGGTTTCAGTTTCCTTACCTGTAGATTGACAGGGTTAAACTGGATCTTTAAGGCCCTTTAAAGCTTAGAAAAATCTATTATTCCTTGGGTCTACTTATAATGTACTTTAAATTTGTTCCCTTAAATTTTAGATCAGAGGTTGCTAACTGACAGGTTGCTGAATCCAGCCTGCAGCCATGTGTTATTTGGCTTGTGTTAGTGTTTGGGTTTTTTTGTTTGTTTTGTTTGTCTCTCATGTTTGAATTTCTTTTTTTTTTTTTTTTTTTTTTTTTTTTTTTTTT
>NW_007726781.1:401106-416920 GCF_000696425.1 Galeopterus variegatus | reverse complement strand
CTTGGTGTTGTCAGCACCACGCTCAGCCAGTGAGCAAACCGGCCATCCCTATGTAGGATCCGAACCCGGGGCCTTGGTGTTATCAGCACCGCACTCTCCCGAGTGAGCCACGGGCCGGCCCTGGGATTTGCTTTCTAATATGTAAAATGTACATTAAAAACAACATTAGAGAAGAAGGGAGAGAGGGAGGGGGGAAAGAAGAGCTGGTAAAGGGTCAATGAAAATCAACTATAATGTATATTGAGAAGTTAAAATAAAAATAAAATAAAATAAGAAATAAAAATAAATAAAAACATTAACTTCTCAATTAACTTGAAAAAAAATATTTGTTATTGTGATAAAAAACATATAACATGAAATTTACCATCTTAACCATTTTTAAATGTACAATTCGATGGTAGTTAAATACATTCATAAATATACAACTATCACCACCATCCATCTCCATAACTCTTTTCATCTTGTAAAACTGAAAATAGGTGGAATCATATAGTACTTGTCTTTATGTGACTGGCTTATTTCCCTTAGCATATTATCCTTAAGATTCATCCATTTTATACCACATGGCAAGATTTCCTTCCATTTTTAAGTTGAATAATATTCCATTGTAGTTTTATATCACATTTTGTTTATCCATTCATCTGTTAATGGACACTTGGGTTGCTTCCATGTTTTAGCTATTGTGAAATAATGCTACTATGAACATGGTTGTACAAATTCCTCTTTGATAGCTTGCTTTTAACTTCTTGGGGTATATACACAGAATTGGAATTGCTGCATCATGTGGCAATTTTATATTTAGATTTTTGAGGAACCACCATACTGTTTTCCACAGCAGCTTGTACCATTTTATGTTCCCACCAATAGTGTGCAAGTGTTCCAATTTCTCCACATCCTTTCCAACATTTGTTATTTTCTGGTTTTTGGTAGTAGTCATCCTAATGGGTATGAGGTGGTATCTCATTGTAGTTTTGATTTGCATTTCTCTGATGATTAGTGATGTTGAACATCCTTTCATATGCTTATTGGCCGTTTGTATATCTTCTTTGGAGAAATATCTATTCAAGTCATTTGCCCATTTTTGAATCAGGTTGTTTTTTGTTGTTTTTGCTTTTTTTTTGGTCTTTTTTTGTCTTTTTCCGTGTCCGGCAACGGATCGCAACCCTCAGTGTTGCCCCCGTACCGGACCGGGGACCGGCAACGGGATCGCAACCCTCGGCGTTGCTCCCGCGCCTTGCTCAGCCAGCGAGCGGGAACCGGTCTGTATGTGGGATCCGAACCCTCGGGCGGGAGCGCCGCCGCGCTTCCCAAGCGGCACACTATCCAGTGCGCCACCGGGCCGGCCCATGTTGTTTTTGCTTTTTAAGAGTTCTCTATATATTCTGGATTCAATCCCTTATCTATCAGACATGTGATATGCAAATATTTTCTTCCTTCTGTGAGTAGCCTTTTTATTCTGTAGTGTCTTTTGATACACAAATTTTTAAAAATTTTCATGAAGTCCAATTTTTCTCTTTTTTCGTTTGCATGTGTTATCTCATTTGGTACTCACATCTCATGAAGTCATTATTTCATAGTTTTAGAAAAGAAAAAGGTGAGTTTCAGAAAGGTTAAATAACTTGTTTGTGCTCACCCAGGTGCTAAGTGTAAGTGGCAAAGCTAGGATTGGATTTGAAGTCTGTCTAATGTCAAAAGTCTAAGCTCTCTCAGCTATTCCAAGTTGGTGCTCTACCTTGTTCTTTTACTTTTTCGTTTGTTTGTTTTTTAGTTTCACATCTTCTGGTAGCTAAAAGATTACTAATATTATTCTCTTTTTCACGACCAAGAATCCAGCAAGCTAAGGGTACAGAAGGTGGAGCCCTGGAACAGCGTGCGTGTGACATTCAATATCCCCCGGGAAGCAGCTGAGCGGCTACGTATCCTGGCTCAGAGCAACAACCAGCAGCTTCGGGATCTGGGGATTCTCTCCGTTCAGATTGAAGGTCTTTTACTTTGCCATGTGCCCATCTGGACCAAAATTATAACAGCAGTAGATTATAGCATGATTTTCTGTGCTTCCTTGTCTGTTCCTCTGCTCTTATGTTTCAGAATGCCAAGTAATTCATGTAACTGGCACTTTACATTGCAGCCTTTAGGATAAAGGGGGATTGAGGCTAGTGCTGGGTCCTGATGCTCTTCAGCATCCATAGCATTGGACTCCATTCCTTTGACTAATTTTGGCCATCAGTCTCTCAGGTTTTGATTTTACTGGCACCTTCATTTGTCTTTTAAAGAATATCTAATTTTCTTTTTTGGGGGCAGCTGACCAGTATGGGGAATATCTAATTTCAATTACTTCCTTCCATCAGATAAACTTTAGTACTTATTTATCTAACAGATTAGGAGATTCTGAACAGTCCTTTTGTAGTGATGTTCATTTTTCAAATATTTTCATCAGAGTGATCCTTTTCAAAATGAAAATATGCTCAACACACACACTCACCCAGCTTAAAACCCTGCTATTGCTTGTTGTTCAAAGAATGAAGACCATTGGACAAGGGGCATAAAGTACCATTTGTAACAGTGTGCATAGTAGTAATATTGATTTGATCAACATATGTCAACATTGAATCCCCAAAATATGTATAATCAATTATGATTCAACAAAAATTAAAAAATGAAAAAAGAATAAAGACCAAACTCCTTACCATGACCTCAGTCCTTGCATGGTCTAACCTCTACCTTCCTCGTGCAGCTACATCATGTACAACTCTCCTCCCTTGCTCCCTGTGTTCCATCCTCTCCAGCTGTCTTTTGGTTCCTTGAATATGCTATTCTTCCTCCTGCCATGGGTCCTTTGCTCTGATGTCTTCTCTCTGTGGAATACTATCCTCTACCATTCCCTCTTCCTCTACTTAATACCTACTCAGCCTTCAAGTGTCAGCTTAATTCTTGACAATATATTTTCTGAACTCCCTAGCTAAGTAAGGGTTCTTTGTTATATGTTCTCACAAAAATTTGTTTTTTTAATCTTAGATCATTGATCTCACACTTTTTTTTTTTTTTAAAGATGACCGGCAAGGGGATCTTAACCCTTGACTTGGTGTTGTCAGCACCACACTCACCCAGTGAGTGAACCGGCCATACCTGTATGGGATCCGAACCCTTGGCCGTGGTGTTATCAGCACCACACTCTCCCAAGTGAGCCATGGGCTGGCCCTGATCTCACACTTTTATCAAAGCAATTATTTGATTATTGTTTTATTCCCCCATAGACTATAAGCTACAGTAGGGCAGGGACCACGTGTGGTTTTGCTCACTGTTGTATCTCTGGCTTGCCTGGTACATGGTAGGGTCTTTAGAAAACATGTTGAATGAGAGCAAGGGAAGCATATAATAGCACTGCTTTGCTTTAGCACTTGAAATATAATAAATAAAATATGGTCCTTGCCATTGTGAACTCAGAAGAGCTGAGGACCTTAGTAAGGGAGACAAACCGATGAGCGGTAGAAGTATAAAGTATAGGGGAGTACACAGGGACTTCTCTCTTTGGGGGCCCAGTGAACGAGTAGGACACTCTCTTCCCCTGCTGTATCAATGCAAACAAGGTTCAAGCAATTCAAGCCTTGCCTTCCACTGTTGGCCCAAGCCCTCCTGACCTTGTGTATACTTAGCACCTAAATGCTTCATAAGACCACAGCAGCTGAGGTGGTCAACATTTTGTATACAGGAGTGAGAAACATTTTGCACAGTCAAGGATTGTAGGTTGCTGTGCCCCAAAAGAGGCAATACCAACAAAGATGATTATTTAGAGAGGGCTGTATATAGATAGAAAAATGGAGTAAATTCCTTCATTTGATAAATGGGAGAATAGTGGGCTAAACAATAACCAGTTTATTATGAAAAATATTGGATTGTCTAAAAGGATCAAGAAAAGTAAAATTAACTCACAGCAATCTATAGGACAAACTTTTGGAAAGAGTGAAGTCAAACAACTATTGGATAAAATAACAATATATAGGCTGTTTATACTTTGTGTAATACATATGAAGTTTCTTCAAAACCCCAAATGGTTTATAATCTCTGTTACTTATTTACCTGAGTTAAAAGGGCTTTGGAACCTTAACTGATAGTGTTTTTCACTGGAGAAGGAAGCACCAGTTTCTTCTCTTAATCAGACCTACTTCCTACAAGTTCTTAAAAGGATAAAATTTTGGCACCCCTTTAATATTAAAGCCATAAATTAAAACATAAGTGCCAGCAAGAAAGCAAAATAGATAACATATATTTTTTTAAAATTATGAAATTCACATATGACAATGGCTATCACAATACAAAGAGAATAACTTTTAGGCTACCTGTGTGTCCCAGGTGGTTTGCTTTTTTGAAACTGGTGATGGTCTTTGTAAGTTGTAGGAGGAAGTGTTGCCACTGTCATGGTGTCTGCTACAGGGATTGGGGGACAAGCTTGTTCCCCTAACAGCCCATTCTCCATTGAAGAATAACCCCTGTTTCTTTTTTGAGTTTTGAACAAATGTTGGGGAAACATCTTTTTTTTTTTTTTTTAAAGATGACCGGTAAGGGGATCTTAACCCTTGACTTGGTGTTGTCAGCACCACGCTCACCCAGTGAGCCAACCGGCCATCCCTGTATGGGATCCGAACCCGTGGCCTTGGTGTTATCAGCACTGCACTCTCCTGAGTGAGCCACAGGCCGGCCCAGGAAACATCTTTTTTGAGGACATTTTGTGACCTCTCTGTAAATTCATGGTGATCTAAAGCAGGAGTCTGTAAACTTCTATAAAAGGCCAGGAATAAATTTATTTTATTTTTAAAGATGACCGGTAAGGGGATCTTAACCCTTGACTTGCTGTTTGTCAGCACCACGCTCTCCCAAGTGAGCCAACCGGCCATCCCTATATGGGATCTGAACCGTTGGCCTTGGTGTTATCAGCACCACACTCTCCCAAGTGAGCCACGGGCCAGCCCTAGGAATAAATATTTTTGACTTTGCAGGTTGGAAGATCTCTGTCACAGTACTCATCTCTGTCTTGTAGGGCAAAACAACCATAGGCAATATGTAAATGAATTAATATAGCTGTGTTCCTATAACACTTTATTTAAATAGTCAGTGAGTTGGATTTGGCTCACAGGATGTAGTTTGTGAACCCCTAATTGGCAAGTTTGGGAGCCAATAGTGTTCTCTTCATGTGTTTCTCTGACACCAGTTAACTTATATGCAGTTGGCAAATAGGGGATTGATAGCAGTATAATGTGGAAATTGTGTTTATTGATATGTGGTTTTTCCTGGGCAAGGGGAGCTGGAATAGTGGGAATAGAATTATAGTCATCAACAAGAGGGAAAAAAGCCTTTAGCTCAGCTGCTGCATAGATGTGAGTACTTTCAGCTCTATTTTAAGAAAATTAAGAATGAAAACTTACATTCAGGTGCCTTCCCCAGACACACATCTGCAGCCTTGCATGGCTCTCAGTTTATGACAGGTTGTACTCCCTCTTATACCCACACCTTAAGGGCAGCCCCACTAGCTCAGAGCTCCACTTCATTTGCATTATCTCAGCACTTTTAACAATGCATTTCCACTCCATTGTTTTGGGATATTATTGTTTTTCATTAGAGTTCTGGTTACAAAGCTTCATAGGTTTTGAGTTTTCCTCAACCCTGTTTTTCCCATAAAAGACTTATTATTGTCAGCATGAGATTTTATAGAATGTGAGGTTTTTTTTAGGAATGCATTTATTATATAGAAAAATGCCTATAATTCTATGAAAGGTTATAATATTACTATTCATAATGTATTCAGTAAGTAGCTAATGAATACCTACTATGTACCAGGCATGGTTCTATGTGTAAAGTATATAGTTAAGTGACCATATAATTTATTATCTAAATTAGGATTGAAAGGAGATGCTATTAATAATTATGCTGAGACAACAGATGTAAAGGAACTAGGGCAGATTTATGATTACTCTTGTATACTGATGGGGGACAGAGAAGAAAACAAGTGAATGAATAAGTAATTACATGAATTGTGCTCTGAAAAAATAACAAGATGTTCTGATAAGAGTGACCTCACCTTGGGTAAGATGGTTGGAGGAGGGCTTTTGGGGCGTGTTTCACTTAAGATTACATGAAAATTGAGCTCACTATGTGGAGAGTACAGACAACTGTTCTAAGAAGAGGGAACAACACATGCAAAGGCCTTGAGGTGAGAAGCAGCTTTGTGTGCCAAAGAAACTGAAAAATGACACTGGGTTGAATCCTTTTTAATGAAAGAGAAAATAGTGTGGGGTGACAATAGAGAGGAAGACAAGGGTTAGATCTGGGCTGCCCAGTATGACAGACACAGCCATATGTTTGGCCCTGGAAAATGTGGCTAGTCCAAACTGACATGTGCTGTAAGTATAAAGTACATACTGGATTTTGAAGACTTAATACCCCCCCAAAAGAATGTAAAATACCTCATTAATATTTTTTATATTAATTACATGTTGAAATAATAATACATTGGATGTATTGAGTTAAATAAAATATATTCTAGTCAATTTTACCCGTTTCTTTTTACCTTTTTACTGTGGCTGCTAGAAAATTTTAAATTACTTGTGTGGCTCATATTATATTTCTATTGAACAGCACTGGGCTAAATAGATAACTTGAGTCCCTGAATACCCTGTGAAGAAGTTTAGCTTTTATTTCTAAAACAGTGGGAAGCAGTGGAGCAGTTTTAAGCAGAGGAGTGACATGATCTGATGTCTATTTCAAGAACAATATACTTTCTGCCCATAATGTCTTAGCAGGTTTGGTATATTAATAGTTCCCTCCCTTTGGTGTAAACCTTCAAGACCTGTGTTCTTTTTCTCTTTTATTCCTGACTCCTACAGGTAAGTTAGAGAGCATCTGGGTGATTGGTCCCTTATGGGACCCATAGGATGTGTGTTCCCTATGACCAGCTAATCTCCCTGGTTAAAATATACTAGAATCTAGTATACTAAAATATACTAGATCAATGACAGGACAGTGGAAACTGTTGTGCTCTCATTAGCTTCCTGCTTTATCATTTGACTCTATAAATCAGGACCCTATGGTATGGTAAGGACTTGGGTGAACATAGTCTCTCAACTCCTCAGGCACAGGCTAGCTGTATTTTAACTGTCCACAAGGTGGTGCTATCTTCAGTAGTAACAGTAGTCAAGATTTTGGATCAAGAACATTTCAAAACATATTTCAGAGACCTTTTTATCATTGAATCAAGGAAGATTTAAGTTGCCTCTAATTTCAAGTTCTACTTAAATGGCACACTTCTAGTGACATTACCTATCAGGCTATTGTGAAGCTCAAATGAGATAAAATTTTGTAAGCATTAAAAACTCTATACAAATGTTGGTATCATCAGGTGTCTCAGGTAGATTAGCGGCAACCTATATACTCTTCATTGCATGAATTTCTCTGCTGGAAATCTGTTTGTATTGCAGTTATTGAAAGAAAATTGGTATTTTGCTTGCAAGTATTAGTGTCCCCAAACCATCATATGTTCTTTCTCCATTCAGCCTACTCATATCTCTATCTTCTGATCATAGATTCCCAAAAGGAAACCTAAGATTTTGAGAGTATCTGAGAACATTTTTCTCACACAAACACATACGCCTCACACATAATTGGTGAGCTGGTTGAAAATATTTAGAGTTCCAAGCTCTCCATTGATGCTAAGCATCACTATTAATTGCCCTATTGTGAGAACTCCTGCTCAGATGAGTTGAAGAAAAACCCATGTAGTATTGAACCACTCTTTTTGTGGTGGTAAACTAACCATAATTCCTCAAAAACACAGAAAACTAAAGCTCTTATGTGCCTGTCTTTAAACAAAATTTGCATCTTATTGTGTGATTTCCTTTTTATAACTTGACTGTCATTTTTCAGGGGAAGGTGCTATCAACCTGGCTTTGGCTCAGAACCGAAGCCAAGATGTGAGAATGAATGGGCCCATGGGAGCCGGAAATTCAGTTAGGATGGAGGCAGGATTTCCCATGGCAGGTGGTCCAGGTAAGACCTCCCACTCAGTTGACTGACATTTCACTAGAATCCTTTTTTGGCTTTATTTGCTAATGTATAACCATTTGAGTCTTGCAAGACAGGCAGGGGCTCATGGCACACCCACATCTCTGTTTACTGAATCAGGAAAGCAAGACATGAGTCATTCCTAGGAGGCTAGGGTCACAGAGTATGAAGCATATAGTCTTTGCAGTCTTTTGGTCTTATGCTTAAAAGTTGATGAATATTTAGCCATGCAGCAAACATTTATTGAGTTCCTATTGCAAGGCAGGACGTATACTAAGTGTTGGAAATAGAAATGAATAAAACATTTTCTACCTTCAGGATGTTTATAGTATAAAGTGTAGCTCTGTTTATAGTACAATGGGGAATGTAGCTTTCCAATTCCAACTTTCTCTGAGGCTGAGAATCTGTGAACTGAGAGTTATTATATGCTTATGTGGAATCTATAGGTGTATGTGGGAGAATATGTGTTTTTAATTAGGATTTAAGAGAGTTATAAATTATTTACTTCTTTTCTAGTAATCCCAAAATTTCTTCTTTAGAGATTAAACTCAATATTTTGTGAATCACAGAATATTAGAATTGACTTGGCTTTCTCATTTAAAGCTGAGGAAGTTGTGGAACTCACAGAAGGGAAGCAGTTTGCCCAGGGTTAAGTAGCAGTGGGCTAATATCACAGATCTCCTAACTCCCAGTTCAGTGCTCTTTTCACTACACTAGTGCTTTGAAAGTTCTTCAGCTGCAGGACCCTTTACTCCAATAAAACAGAAAAGCACAGCTGCTGTGGTTGAAGCAGAGTAGGAGCCTGAAACTACACCCAATCATTCCCCTCCCTCCCTACTACAGTAGCTCTTGAAGAAATACAGCAGCATAGAGCAGCTCAGTTTTTAATCTGCTGTTCTGAACTGTAGCTGAAGACTTGGCCATAAATTAGAACTAGGTTTTTATCCTGGTACTACCCTTTACTGATTAACTCAAGCTAGCTACTATACCTCCTCGAGCACAAGCAACAGTTTCTTCACCTACAAAGTGAAGTAGTAATTCCTACAATCTTTTGAGCTCGTGCTTAAAAGTAGATAAGCTCGAGCCATGCAGCAAACATTTCCTGAGTTCCTGTTATGTAAAAGTCAGGACCTGTGCTGTTGAGCTGTTGTGGAGTATAAAAGTCAGGACCTGTGCTGTTGAGCTGTTGTGGAGTATCACATAGTAGATTAAAATACCCAGCCTGGTAACCTTGTACATAGATGTAGTTCTCCACAGAAGTCTGTGCCTTTGGTGTTAAGACAGCTTGATGAGAGATTATAGGTGACACTGTTGCCACTGCTAGAAGAACCAGGGCCAGAAGCATAGTGGGACAAGCCTAGCCAAGTTAACATATGGCTTAAGAATGAATAGACCTGAGGTAAGAGTCAGGAAATCTTGGTTCAAGTTTCAACTCCTGGTCAAAGGACTTAATATTTACTGGCCTCAGTTGCCTGTAAACATCTTTAATTATGTCCTGGAAACAATGCTAGAGATCCCTTCCAGGCTCAAAATGTTAAGATATTATTAAACCGATGTCAACATACTATACTAATTGCAAGGTCTCTTGGGCTAGTATCTGGCAAAAAGCAAGCATATTTACTGAGCATCTCTAGGGAGTATAAATTATAGTACTATAGTTTATTACCAAAATAGTAAACTTAGAAGCTTTAGATTGAAATCAGGTTAAATTGTTAGTAATGAAGGACACTGTGATAATATATACAGTATAAAGTTTCAGGAATAATCAGTTAGTAATGATCTGTAGTCACAGTAACATTTTAACCCCCAGGTATCTTTCCTTACTGCCAAGCATATTTTAGGATTGCTTTTCTCTGTTTTCTATTGGGACTTAAAAGGATGGAAACAAAATTTAATATTAGGTGAGGACATTAAATTTTTCTAGGGAAAGAGATTTTAAGTCCCCTCTAAAAAATAATAAATGACTTTGGAATTGTGTATCTAGAATATCTTGGTTTGTCAATTACTCTTACCACTACCTCTCTTGGCTTTGGCAACAGAAAGTTAGCTAATAGGCAAAAAGTCTTTTGCAACTAAAACTAAATCCATAGCCTATTTTTTTTTCATAGCCATATAGAATTCCAAGATTTGTGGGGGTATTGTAGTAGACATGTAATCAGAATTTCTCAACCTCAACACTATTGATATTTGGGGCCAATAATTCTTTGCTGTGGGGGTTGTCCTGTGCATTTTAGGATGTTTAGTAATATCCTGGCCTCTACCCACCAGCTGCCAGTAGCCTTCCCTGCAGTTCTGCCAACTAAAATTGTCTTCAGACATTGCCAAATTTCCCCTGGGGGACAAAATTGCCCCTAATTGAGAACCACAGATCTAGTCCAAATTCCTACCTCGTATTGGAATGCATGTTATGATGTCATTACTGAGCATGTAGTCAGCGTGTACTTGAAGATTTCTGGGAATAGGAAGATCATTATGGACCAAGACAACCTGTTTCTTATCTCTTGAGAACTTTCTTACTGTCTAACTACCATCTTTGGAAAATGGGATGGGATTCCTCAGAAACAAATCCAATTTCAATAGATAAATATTTACCTGTCTTCTCTAACTACAAAACACCTAAAAATGCTAAATAAAATATAACATTTAATGCACAGCTGACAAAAAAGAGGTCAAAGATGAAAATTTGAACAATTAACAAATAAGATTCTGTAGGCACCAAGGGATTTGAGTTTAATGGCCAGGAAGGGATAAAAGATGAAGCCTTGCCTTGGGTCCACATGAACAAGGAATTTAGAATTCAGAATCCTTCATGAAGCCAGAATTTTCAGTGAAAGGTAGATTAGAAAAATGTTGACCTCCGGCCCAGGGAGACAGATGGGAAACTTGTCTGTCTTGGCCTGGGCTCTAGTTGGGATGTGGGGGAATGGTGGTTGTGGAATTCTCTACCATCTTGCATATTGGACATTTAATGTGTTGGTGAAATGACCGAGGAACAGCCAAGCTAAGTCATTAACATTAAGTGGTTCTAAACTGGCTATAACTATTGAAGCTGTGAAGGGGCACGTTCTCAACCCAAGCCATTTCAGGTTTCTCGTAGTTAAAGCTTACTATACGTGAGCTTATACCCCAAATTTATAAAATTTAGGATTAGACTTCCTGCCTCCAGAATTTTAAGTAATAGGAATATCAGGGTGTTTAAAATTATGAAAATCATAAGAAGAAAACAAGATACTATTCAAAAAACAAAGAGAGATTGGGGCAGGGGTGGGGGAGGACCATGACTTTAGAAATTTAAAAATCATCAAAGTGAATAACTTATTTAGCAAATTAGAAACAGCTGGATTGGAATGTGAATTTGAAGAAATCACCCAGAATGCAGCAGAAAGAAATAAAGAAATGGAAATATGAAAGAGGCCAAGAGACATGAAGGATAAAATGAGAAGGTTTAACGAATGTTTGAAAAGAGTTCCAGAAGATAAATTGGGGAGGGACAATAGTTAAAGAGAGAATGGCTGAAATGTTTCCAGAACTGATGAAAGGCATTAAGTCCTCAGATTCAGAAGCCCAGTAATCCTGAACACTACAAATAAAAGTAAATCCACATCTAGACACAATATTGTTAAACTGCAGAACATGAAAATCAAAGAGAATGTTAAAAGCACCCCAAAAGAAAAGACCAATTATTTACAAGGGGAAGGCCATCAGACTCGCATCTGATTTTTCAACAGCAGCATTGGAAGCCAGGAAGCATTGCAATAATATTTTCAAAGTGCTGAGAAAATAATTGACAGCCAAGAATTTTAAACCTAGCTATACTTTCAAGAGTAGTGTGAAATAAGGATCTTTTCAAAGAGACTAAGAGAATTTACCATTAACAGACCGTTGCTAATTGAACTGCTCAAGGATGTACTTCAGAAAGAAGAAAATTGAACCTAAGATGGAAGAAATAAGATCTAAGAAGTAATGGTGAGCTAAATAATTGGTAAACATGGGGTAAATCTAAATAAGCATTGACTTATTTAGCAATAATGATGATATATTGTCTTTAGACTTTAAGCTGGGTATGTCCGTTGAAATTTTAAAGTCAATAAAATAGTATAATATATAACTTCTAAACTAGAGGAATAAAGAGGAAAGTTACGATGAAAAAAATCAAACCAGCAAAATAAAAGAAAAATAGGAAAACAGCAAGTAGAAATAGAGGGTAAATAGAAATCATAAAATGACACAAATCAAAATAATAATACCAAGGTCAAAAGTTCAGATCCCTGTACCAGCCAGCCACCAAAAATAAGATAAAATAAAAATATACCAGTAGTTAACTTAAAGGTAAATGGATTATGAACACTGATGAAAAGGAAATGATTAATCAATCAGAGTAGTAAATCTCAGGTATAAAATATAAAGACTCAAAACATTCGAGGTTAGAAGGACAGAAAAAAAAGATAAACCAGGTGAATATTGATCAAGAAGAAGAGGTATAACAATATTTTAATCAGATAAAACAGACATTAAGATAAAAAGCATTATTAAGGATAAATAGGTCCACTGTATGATGTAAAAGGAAAAATTCAACAGGAAGATAAACTTTTTTTTTTAAATTTAATAATCCAGCCTCAAAATATGTAAAAATTATATGGAGATAGCAAATCTGAGAGGAGATTTTTAACATACCTCTGTTAGTAATTGATGAATCAAGCTTATAAAAAATTAGTAAGGATAGGGCCGGCCCGGTGGTGCACTGGAGAGTGCGCCACTTGGGAGCACAGCGGCGCTCCCGCCGAGGGTTCGGATCCCATGTGGAGACCGGTTCCCGCTCACTGGCTGAGCGCGGTGCGGGCGCAACACCGAGGGTTGCGATCCCGTTACCAGTCAGTAAAAAAGACAAAAAGGAAAAAAAAATTAGTAAGGATAAAGAAAGCTTGAATAGCATAATTAAAATAGTTTTATATGATGGACAGATATAGAGACCATACCATAATAATTCAAGAATTCTTAATATTTTCAAGAATAAGTGGAACATTTATACAAATGATTGTATGGATTTTTCCAAAATCAAGTTTCAGTAAATACCAAGTTTGTTATCACATAGATTCTATTCTTTGACCGTGGGACAATTAAGTCAGTGGCAAAAAACCTAACCAAAATACCCCATGTTTTGGAAATTTAGAAATACATTCTAAATATCTAATGATGTAAAAAAAACCATTATGGAAATTGGAAAAAAAATTTTTTTAATTTTTATTTTTTTGTCAACTGGCCAGTATGGGGATCCGAACCCTTGACCTTGGTGTTATAACACCACTCTAACCAACTGAGCTAACTAGCCAGCCCTAGAAAATATTTAGAATGGAGTAATGGAAATAGTGCATATCAAAATTTGTGAGATGTAGCCAATAAAGTGCTTCGAAGAAAACTTAAGCCTTCAGATATTTAAATAAATGAAGACATCAACTTAAAGTTAACAAGCTAAGTGTCTGACTTAAAAACTGAGAAAAAGAACTGAGTAGAGTTGTAAGTTAGGAAGGAAATAATAAAGGTAAGAGCATAGATAAGTAAAGTATGAACTGAAAAAACAACAGAGCAGCAAAACCAACAGGTGTTTCTTTGAAAGGACAACTAAAACTGATGAACCTCGTAAAACTACTAAAGAAAAAAAGGCACAAACTATGTAAAGAACAAAAAAAGTACACACTTTTAAAGGGTGAATTTGATAGTATATGAGTTGTATCTCAAGTATTAAAAAAGAGTAGGAAAAAAGGATACTCTATGAATAACTTTATGCTAATAAATTTTAAAGCCTTGGTGAAATGATTAACCAAAACTGAGTTAGAAATAGAAAACTGGGGGCCGAGCCTGTGGCGCACTCGGGAGAGTGCGGCGCTGGCAGCGCAGCAGTGCTTCTGCCGCGGGTTCGGATCCTATATAGGGATGACCGGTGCGCTCACAGCGCTCACTGGCTGAGCGCGGTGTGGCCGGTCTCAAAAAGGACAAAAAAAAAAAAAGAAATAGAAAACTGGGAAAATCTATAACCACATAAGAAATTGAAATAATTAAAAATCTGTTTCCCAATGAATCAGTTAGTATAACTCACAGGCCTAGATGGTTTTACAGGTAAGTTTTACTAAACATTTAAAGAACAGATACACATATTCTTCCAGAGCATAGAAAAAAAGATGCTTCCTAACTCATTTTGTGGTTATTTTTATCTTGATGACAAAAATCGAAGGACAAGAAGAGAGAATAATTATAGGCTATTCTCACTTATGAACATAGATGCCAAATCCTAAAAAGTCTTAACAGTATCAGAAATTAGACATGGAGAGGGCCGGCCTGGTGGCGCTCTGCTACAGTGCGCCGCTTGGGAGCATGGCGGCGCTCCCGCTGAGGGTTCAGATCCCACATACAGACTGGTTCCCGCTCACTGGCTGAGCGAGGTGCGGCCGCAACACCGAGGGTTGCGATCCCGTTGCCGGTCCCGGTCCGGTACGGGCGCGACACTGAGGGTTGCGATCCATTGCCAGACACAAAAAAAGACAAAGAAGGAAAAAAAAAAAAAGAAATTAGACATGGAGAAAGAGTTCTCAAACTGCTAGTTGGAGTATAAATTGGTAACCCACTTTTGAGAGCAATTTACCAATATCTAGTAAAATTGAAGGTGGTTGGACTTTAAAACCTAGCAATTCTAAATATATAGTCTAAGATTCTCATATGTCTGCAAGAATTCATGACAAACACATAACATTGCAAAATTGTAAGAATAAAAGGTTAGGAAAAATAAAACCTTAGTATTCATCAGCAGAAGGATGGGTGTATGGTTCTCTACAAAGGAGCACTTATAGCAGTCAAAAGGGATGAATCTCAAAAAATAATATTAAATGAAAAAGGTAACTGAAGAATACATACAGTATGGTGTCACTTATACAAAGATTAAAATCACACAAAAATTGCTATGCGGTTTACCTACTTAGGCAGAAAAGGTAAATAAACATGCATAGAACCGTTAACCCCAATTATGATAAGAGGGAGGAAATGGAATAGGACTGCATATATCTGAAGGAGAAAGGACAAATTTTTTAGGTTTAAAAAGGTAGATGATAGGTATAGAAAATTTTCATACCTTTTCATATTCTTGAAATATTTCATTAAAAATAAAAATTGTGTCAATTGCAGTACTCTATTCTAGGGATTTTTTTTCTAGGATTAATAAGGATGACCAGCCCTGCTACTGTTATGATACCCCAAGGTGGAAACATGTCATCTTCCATGATGGCACCAGGCCCCAATCCAGAGCTACAGCCCAGGACTCCTCGCCCTGCTTCTCAGTCAGGTAATGACGTCCAATCTATGAGGATTGAAGAGGCTAGAACTTCCTGCATAGATCATTACAAAATTCAGCTATCTCTGATGCTGAATTCTTAAGTGCACAACTCACAATGCCACCTTCTTTACAAAATCTGCCCTGATTTCTTCAACCTAAATATCACCATTTCCTTTTCAGAATTTCTCATTATTCTCTCATTAGATACCCCCAACATTCCTAAAAATGCATGCCTTGGCCTACTTAGTCCCGCAGGATACTCCATGACAGAGAATTCTGTAGTTAACTTGCTAAATAAGTCATAATTTACCCTCCCTCCTCAAGACTCAAAATTAATGTATTAGAGGCACTGAAAGTCCTGCAGTGAAGAAATCTAAGGTTGTTAGTTAAGTCCAGTGTTTCCCAAACCTAATTGACTGTTTTTTTTTTTTTTTTTTTTTT
>NW_007726781.1:335713-401096 GCF_000696425.1 Galeopterus variegatus | reverse complement strand
GGGATCGCAACCCTCGGTGCTGCTCCCGCGCCTCGCTCAGCCAGTGAGCGGGAACCGGTCTGTATGTGGGATCCGAACCCTCGGGCGGGAGCGCCGCCGCGCTTCCCAAGCGGCACACTATCCAGTGCGCCACCGGGCCGGCCCATGTTGTTTTTGCTTTTTAAGAGTTCTCTATATATTCTGGATTCAATCCCTTATCTATCAGACATGTGATATGCAAATATTTTCTTCCTTCTGTGAGTAGCCTTTTTATTCTGTAGTGTCTTTTGATACACAAATTTTTAAAAATTTTCATGAAGTCCAATTTTTCTCTTTTTTCGTTTGCATGTGTTATCTCATTTGGTACTCACATCTCATGAAGTCATTATTTCATAGTTTTAGAAAAGAAAAAGGTGAGTTTCAGAAAGGTTAAATAACTTGTTTGTGCTCACCCAGGTGCTAAGTGTAAGTGGCAAAGCTAGGATTGGATTTGAAGTCTGTCTAATGTCAAAAGTCTAAGCTCTCTCAGCTATTCCAAGTTGGTGCTCTACCTTGTTCTTTTACTTTTTCGTTTGTTTGTTTTTTAGTTTCACATCTTCTGGTAGCTAAAAGATTACTAATATTATTCTCTTTTTCACGACCAAGAATCCAGCAAGCTAAGGGTACAGAAGGTGGAGCCCTGGAACAGCGTGCGTGTGACATTCAATATCCCCCGGGAAGCAGCTGAGCGGCTACGTATCCTGGCTCAGAGCAACAACCAGCAGCTTCGGGATCTGGGGATTCTCTCCGTTCAGATTGAAGGTCTTTTACTTTGCCATGTGCCCATCTGGACCAAAATTATAACAGCAGTAGATTATAGCATGATTTTCTGTGCTTCCTTGTCTGTTCCTCTGCTCTTATGTTTCAGAATGCCAAGTAATTCATGTAACTGGCACTTTACATTGCAGCCTTTAGGATAAAGGGGGATTGAGGCTAGTGCTGGGTCCTGATGCTCTTCAGCATCCATAGCATTGGACTCCATTCCTTTGACTAATTTTGGCCATCAGTCTCTCAGGTTTTGATTTTACTGGCACCTTCATTTGTCTTTTAAAGAATATCTAATTTTCTTTTTTGGGGGCAGCTGACCAGTATGGGGAATATCTAATTTCAATTACTTCCTTCCATCAGATAAACTTTAGTACTTATTTATCTAACAGATTAGGAGATTCTGAACAGTCCTTTTGTAGTGATGTTCATTTTTCAAATATTTTCATCAGAGTGATCCTTTTCAAAATGAAAATATGCTCAACACACACACTCACCCAGCTTAAAACCCTGCTATTGCTTGTTGTTCAAAGAATGAAGACCATTGGACAAGGGGCATAAAGTACCATTTGTAACAGTGTGCATAGTAGTAATATTGATTTGATCAACATATGTCAACATTGAATCCCCAAAATATGTATAATCAATTATGATTCAAAGTAATATTGATTTGATCAACATATGTCAACATTGAATCCCCAAAATATGTATAATCAATTATGATTCAACAAAAATTAAAAAATGAAAAAAGAATAAAGACCAAACTCCTTACCATGACCTCAGTCCTTGCATGGTCTAACCTCTACCTTCCTCGTGCAGCTACATCATGTACAACTCTCCTCCCTTGCTCCCTGTGTTCCATCCTCTCCAGCTGTCTTTTGGTTCCTTGAATATGCTATTCTTCCTCCTGCCATGGGTCCTTTGCTCTGATGTCTTCTCTCTGTGGAATACTATCCTCTACCATTCCCTCTTCCTCTACTTAATACCTACTCAGCCTTCAAGTGTCAGCTTAATTCTTGACAATATATTTTCTGAACTCCCTAGCTAAGTAAGGGTTCTTTGTTATATGTTCTCACAAAAATTTGTTTTTTTAATCTTAGATCATTGATCTCACACTTTTTTTTTTTTTTAAAGATGACCGGCAAGGGGATCTTAACCCTTGACTTGGTGTTGTCAGCACCACACTCACCCAGTGAGTGAACCGGCCATACCTGTATGGGATCCGAACCCTTGGCCTTGGTGTTATCAGCACCACACTCTCCCAAGTGAGCCATGGGCTGGCCCTGATCTCACACTTTTATCAAAGCAATTATTTGATTATTGTTTTATTCCCCCATAGACTATAAGCTACAGTAGGGCAGGGACCACGTGTGGTTTTGCTCACTGTTGTATCTCTGGCTTGCCTGGTACATGGTAGGGTCTTTAGAAAACATGTTGAATGAGAGCAAGGGAAGCATATAATAGCACTGCTTTGCTTTAGCACTTGAAATATAATAAATAAAATATGGTCCTTGCCATTGTGAACTCAGAAGAGCTGAGGACCTTAGTAAGGGAGACAAACCGATGAGCGGTAGAAGTATAAAGTATAGGGGAGTACACAGGGACTTCTCTCTTTGGGGGCCCAGTGAACGAGTAGGACACTCTCTTCCCCTGCTGTATCAATGCAAACAAGGTTCAAGCAATTCAAGCCTTGCCTTCCACTGTTGGCCCAAGCCCTCCTGACCTTGTGTATACTTAGCACCTAAATGCTTCATAAGACCACAGCAGCTGAGGTGGTCAACATTTTGTATACAGGAGTGAGAAACATTTTGCACAGTCAAGGATTGTAGGTTGCTGTGCCCCAAAAGAGGCAATACCAACAAAGATGATTATTTAGAGAGGGCTGTATATAGATAGAAAAATGGAGTAAATTCCTTCATTTGATAAATGGGAGAATAGTGGGCTAAACAATAACCAGTTTATTATGAAAAATATTGGATTGTCTAAAAGGATCAAGAAAAGTAAAATTAACTCACAGCAATCTATAGGACAAACTTTTGGAAAGAGTGAAGTCAAACAACTATTGGATAAAATAACAATATATAGGCTGTTTATACTTTGTGTAATACATATGAAGTTTCTTCAAAACCCCAAATGGTTTATAATCTCTGTTACTTATTTACCTGAGTTAAAAGGGCTTTGGAACCTTAACTGATAGTGTTTTTCACTGGAGAAGGAAGCACCAGTTTCTTCTCTTAATCAGACCTACTTCCTACAAGTTCTTAAAAGGATAAAATTTTGGCACCCCTTTAATATTAAAGCCATAAATTAAAACATAAGTGCCAGCAAGAAAGCAAAATAGATAACATATATTTTTTTAAAATTATGAAATTCACATATGACAATGGCTATCACAATACAAAGAGAATAACTTTTAGGCTACCTGTGTGTCCCAGGTGGTTTGCTTTTTTGAAACTGGTGATGGTCTTTGTAAGTTGTAGGAGGAAGTGTTGCCACTGTCATGGTGTCTGCTACAGGGATTGGGGGACAAGCTTGTTCCCCTAACAGCCCATTCTCCATTGAAGAATAACCCCTGTTTCTTTTTTGAGTTTTGAACAAATGTTGGGGAAACATCTTTTTTTTTTTTTTTTAAAGATGACCGGTAAGGGGATCTTAACCCTTGACTTGGTGTTGTCAGCACCACGCTCACCCAGTGAGCCAACCGGCCATCCCTGTATGGGATCCGAACCCGTGGCCTTGGTGTTATCAGCACTGCACTCTCCTGAGTGAGCCACAGGCCGGCCCAGGAAACATTTTTTTTGAGGACATTTTGTGACCTCTCTGTAAATTCATGGTGATCTAAAGCAGGAGTCTGTAAACTTCTATAAAAGGCCAGGAATAAATTTATATAGAGATTTTAAGTATTCTTTGTTTTCCTTCTTTTCAAGGTTTAGAGGTAAGATTTCTTCATCCTGCTCTTAGCCCCAGTCTTCTGGATTGGAGTTCTGAGCATTGCTGTTGTTTTATATTCTTGTTCCTGTTCAGAAGTTTCATCGATTTTTTTCTGTTTCAGTGTCGTGATTTCATTTTCACTCAATTCTTTTATTCATTTTCTTTCTTTTTTTTTTTTTTTTAAAGATGACCGGTAAGGGGATCTTAACCCTTGACTTGGTGTTGTCAGCACCACGCTCACCCAGTGAGCCAACCGGCCATCCCTGTATGGGATCCGAACCCGTGGCCTTGGTGTTATCAGCACTGCACTCTCCTGAGTGAGCCACAGGCCGGCCCAGGAAACATCTTTTTTGAGGACATTTTGTGACCTCTCTGTAAATTCATGGTGATCTAAAGCAGGAGTCTGTAAACTTCTATAAAAGGCCAGGAATAAATTTATTTTATTTTTAAAGATGACCGGTAAGGGGATCTTAACCCTTGACTTGCTGTTTGTCAGCACCACGCTCTCCCAAGTGAGCCAACCGGCCATCCCTATATGGGATCTGAACCGTTGGCCTTGGTGTTATCAGCACCACACTCTCCCAAGTGAGCCACGGGCCAGCCCTAGGAATAAATATTTTTGACTTTGCAGGTTGGAAGATCTCTGTCACAGTACTCATCTCTGTCTTGTAGGGCAAAACAACCATAGGCAATATGTAAATGAATTAATATAGCTGTGTTCCTATAACACTTTATTTAAATAGTCAGTGAGTTGGATTTGGCTCACAGGATGTAGTTTGTGAACCCCTAATTGGCAAGTTTGGGAGCCAATAGTGTTCTCTTCATGTGTTTCTCTGACACCAGTTAACTTATATGCAGTTGGCAAATAGGGGATTGATAGCAGTATAATGTGGAAATTGTGTTTATTGATATGTGGTTTTTCCTGGGCAAGGGGAGCTGGAATAGTGGGAATAGAATTATAGTCATCAACAAGAGGGAAAAAAGCCTTTAGCTCAGCTGCTGCATAGATGTGAGTACTTTCAGCTCTATTTTAAGAAAATTAAGAATGAAAACTTACATTCAGGTGCCTTCCCCAGACACACATCTGCAGCCTTGCATGGCTCTCAGTTTATGACAGGTTGTACTCCCTCTTATACCCACACCTTAAGGGCAGCCCCACTAGCTCAGAGCTCCACTTCATTTGCATTATCTCAGCACTTTTAACAATGCATTTCCACTCCATTGTTTTGGGATATTATTGTTTTTCATTAGAGTTCTGGTTACAAAGCTTCATAGGTTTTGAGTTTTCCTCAACCCTGTTTTTCCCATAAAAGACTTATTATTGTCAGCATGAGATTTTATAGAATGTGAGGTTTTTTTTAGGAATGCATTTATTATATAGAAAAATGCCTATAATTCTATGAAAGGTTATAATATTACTATTCATAATGTATTCAGTAAGTAGCTAATGAATACCTACTATGTACCAGGCATGGTTCTATGTGTAAAGTATATAGTTAAGTGACCATATAATTTATTATCTAAATTAGGATTGAAAGGAGATGCTATTAATAATTATGCTGAGACAACAGATGTAAAGGAACTAGGGCAGATTTATGATTACTCTTGTATACTGATGGGGGACAGAGAAGAAAACAAGTGAATGAATAAGTAATTACATGAATTGTGCTCTGAAAAAATAACAAGATGTTCTGATAAGAGTGACCTCACCTTGGGTAAGATGGTTGGAGGAGGGCTTTTGGGGCGTGTTTCACTTAAGATTACATGAAAATTGAGCTCACTATGTGGAGAGTACAGACAACTGTTCTAAGAAGAGGGAACAACACATGCAAAGGCCTTGAGGTGAGAAGCAGCTTTGTGTGCCAAAGAAACTGAAAAATGACACTGGGTTGAATCCTTTTTAATGAAAGAGAAAATAGTGTGGGGTGACAATAGAGAGGAAGACAAGGGTTAGATCTGGGCTGCCCAGTATGACAGACACAGCCATATGTTTGGCCCTGGAAAATGTGGCTAGTCCAAACTGACATGTGCTGTAAGTATAAAGTACATACTGGATTTTGAAGACTTAATACCCCCCCAAAAGAATGTAAAATACCTCATTAATATTTTTTATATTAATTACATGTTGAAATAATAATACATTGGATGTATTGAGTTAAATAAAATATATTCTAGTCAATTTTACCCGTTTCTTTTTACCTTTTTACTGTGGCTGCTAGAAAATTTTAAATTACTTGTGTGGCTCATATTATATTTCTATTGAACAGCACTGGGCTAAATAGATAACTTGAGTCCCTGAATACCCTGTGAAGAAGTTTAGCTTTTATTTCTAAAACAGTGGGAAGCAGTGGAGCAGTTTTAAGCAGAGGAGTGACATGATCTGATGTCTATTTCAAGAACAATATACTTTCTGCCCATAATGTCTTAGCAGGTTTGGTATATTAATAGTTCCCTCCCTTTGGTGTAAACCTTCAAGACCTGTGTTCTTTTTCTCTTTTATTCCTGACTCCTACAGGTAAGTTAGAGAGCATCTGGGTGATTGGTCCCTTATGGGACCCATAGGATGTGTGTTCCCTATGACCAGCTAATCTCCCTGGTTAAAATATACTAGAATCTAGTATACTAAAATATACTAGATCAATGACAGGACAGTGGAAACTGTTGTGCTCTCATTAGCTTCCTGCTTTATCATTTGACTCTATAAATCAGGACCCTATGGTATGGTAAGGACTTGGGTGAACATAGTCTCTCAACTCCTCAGGCACAGGCTAGCTGTATTTTAACTGTCCACAAGGTGGTGCTATCTTCAGTAGTAACAGTAGTCAAGATTTTGGATCAAGAACATTTCAAAACATATTTCAGAGACCTTTTTATCATTGAATCAAGGAAGATTTAAGTTGCCTCTAATTTCAAGTTCTACTTAAATGGCACACTTCTAGTGACATTACCTATCAGGCTATTGTGAAGCTCAAATGAGATAAAATTTTGTAAGCATTAAAAACTCTATACAAATGTTGGTATCATCAGGTGTCTCAGGTAGATTAGCAGCAACCTATATACTCTTCATTGCATGAATTTCTCTGCTGGAAATCTGTTTGTATTGCAGTTATTGAAAGAAAATTGGTATTTTGCTTGCAAGTATTAGTGTCCCCAAACCATCATATGTTCTTTCTCCATTCAGCCTACTCATATCTCTATCTTCTGATCATAGATTCCCAAAAGGAAACCTAAGATTTTGAGAGTATCTGAGAACATTTTTCTCACACAAACACATACGCCTCACACATAATTGGTGAGCTGGTTGAAAATATTTAGAGTTCCAAGCTCTCCATTGATGCTAAGCATCACTATTAATTGCCCTATTGTGAGAACTCCTGCTCAGATGAGTTGAAGAAAAACCCATGTAGTATTGAACCACTCTTTTTGTGGTGGTAAACTAACCATAATTCCTCAAAAACACAGAAAACTAAAGCTCTTATGTGCCTGTCTTTAAACAAAATTTGCATCTTATTGTGTGATTTCCTTTTTATAACTTGACTGTCATTTTTCAGGGGAAGGTGCTATCAACCTGGCTTTGGCTCAGAACCGAAGCCAAGATGTGAGAATGAATGGGCCCATGGGAGCCGGAAATTCAGTTAGGATGGAGGCAGGATTTCCCATGGCAGGTGGTCCAGGTAAGACCTCCCACTCAGTTGACTGACATTTCACTAGAATCCTTTTTTGGCTTTATTTGCTAATGTATAACCATTTGAGTCTTGCAAGACAGGCAGGGGCTCATGGCACACCCACATCTCTGTTTACTGAATCAGGAAAGCAAGACATGAGTCATTCCTAGGAGGCTAGGGTCACAGAGTATGAAGCATATAGTCTTTGCAGTCTTTTGGTCTTATGCTTAAAAGTTGATGAATATTTAGCCATGCAGCAAACATTTATTGAGTTCCTATTGCAAGGCAGGACGTATACTAAGTGTTGGAAATAGAAATGAATAAAACATTTTCTACCTTCAGGATGTTTATAGTATAAAGTGTAGCTCTGTTTATAGTACAATGGGGAATGTAGCTTTCCAATTCCAACTTTCTCTGAGGCTGAGAATCTGTGAACTGAGAGTTATTATATGCTTATGTGGAATCTATAGGTGTATGTGGGAGAATATGTGTTTTTAATTAGGATTTAAGAGAGTTATAAATTATTTACTTCTTTTCTAGTAATCCCAAAATTTCTTCTTTAGAGATTAAACTCAATATTTTGTGAATCACAGAATATTAGAATTGACTTGGCTTTCTCATTTAAAGCTGAGGAAGTTGTGGAACTCACAGAAGGGAAGCAGTTTGCCCAGGGTTAAGTAGCAGTGGGCTAATATCACAGATCTCCTAACTCCCAGTTCAGTGCTCTTTTCACTACACTAGTGCTTTGAAAGTTCTTCAGCTGCAGGACCCTTTACTCCAATAAAACAGAAAAGCACAGCTGCTGTGGTTGAAGCAGAGTAGGAGCCTGAAACTACACCCAATCATTCCCCTCCCTCCCTACTACAGTAGCTCTTGAAGAAATACAGCAGCATAGAGCAGCTCAGTTTTTAATCTGCTGTTCTGAACTGTAGCTGAAGACTTGGCCATAAATTAGAACTAGGTTTTTATCCTGGTACTACCCTTTACTGATTAACTCAAGCTAGCTACTATACCTCCTCGAGCACAAGCAACAGTTTCTTCACCTACAAAGTGAAGTAGTAATTCCTACAATCTTTTGAGCTCGTGCTTAAAAGTAGATAAGCTCGAGCCATGCAGCAAACATTTCCTGAGTTCCTGTTATGTAAAAGTCAGGACCTGTGCTGTTGAGCTGTTGTGGAGTATAAAAGTCAGGACCTGTGCTGTTGAGCTGTTGTGGAGTATCACATAGTAGATTAAAATACCCAGCCTGGTAACCTTGTACATAGATGTAGTTCTCCACAGAAGTCTGTGCCTTTGGTGTTAAGACAGCTTGATGAGAGATTATAGGTGACACTGTTGCCACTGCTAGAAGAACCAGGGCCAGAAGCATAGTGGGACAAGCCTAGCCAAGTTAACATATGGCTTAAGAATGAATAGACCTGAGGTAAGAGTCAGGAAATCTTGGTTCAAGTTTCAACTCCTGGTCAAAGGACTTAATATTTACTGGCCTCAGTTGCCTGTAAACATCTTTAATTATGTCCTGGAAACAATGCTAGAGATCCCTTCCAGGCTCAAAATGTTAAGATATTATTAAACCGATGTCAACATACTATACTAATTGCAAGGTCTCTTGGGCTAGTATCTGGCAAAAAGCAAGCATATTTACTGAGCATCTCTAGGGAGTATAAATTATAGTACTATAGTTTATTACCAAAATAGTAAACTTAGAAGCTTTAGATTGAAATCAGGTTAAATTGTTAGTAATGAAGGACACTGTGATAATATATACAGTATAAAGTTTCAGGAATAATCAGTTAGTAATGATCTGTAGTCACAGTAACATTTTAACCCCCAGGTATCTTTCCTTACTGCCAAGCATATTTTAGGATTGCTTTTCTCTGTTTTCTATTGGGACTTAAAAGGATGGAAACAAAATTTAATATTAGGTGAGGACATTAAATTTTTCTAGGGAAAGAGATTTTAAGTCCCCTCTAAAAAATAATAAATGACTTTGGAATTGTGTATCTAGAATATCTTGGTTTGTCAATTACTCTTACCACTACCTCTCTTGGCTTTGGCAACAGAAAGTTAGCTAATAGGCAAAAAGTCTTTTGCAACTAAAACTAAATCCATAGCCTATTTTTTTTTCATAGCCATATAGAATTCCAAGATTTGTGGGGGTATTGTAGTAGACATGTAATCAGAATTTCTCAACCTCAACACTATTGATATTTGGGGCCAATAATTCTTTGCTGTGGGGGTTGTCCTGTGCATTTTAGGATGTTTAGTAATATCCTGGCCTCTACCCACCAGCTGCCAGTAGCCTTCCCTGCAGTTCTGCCAACTAAAATTGTCTTCAGACATTGCCAAATTTCCCCTGGGGGACAAAATTGCCCCTAATTGAGAACCACAGATCTAGTCCAAATTCCTACCTCGTATTGGAATGCATGTTATGATGTCATTACTGAGCATGTAGTCAGCGTGTACTTGAAGATTTCTGGGAATAGGAAGATCATTATGGACCAAGACAACCTGTTTCTTATCTCTTGAGAACTTTCTTACTGTCTAACTACCATCTTTGGAAAATGGGATGGGATTCCTCAGAAACAAATCCAATTTCAATAGATAAATATTTACCTGTCTTCTCTAACTACAAAACACCTAAAAATGCTAAATAAAATATAACATTTAATGCACAGCTGACAAAAAAGAGGTCAAAGATGAAAATTTGAACAATTAACAAATAAGATTCTGTAGGCACCAAGGGATTTGAGTTTAATGGCCAGGAAGGGATAAAAGATGAAGCCTTGCCTTGGGTCCACATGAACAAGGAATTTAGAATTCAGAATCCTTCATGAAGCCAGAATTTTCAGTGAAAGGTAGATTAGAAAAATGTTGACCTCCGGCCCAGGGAGACAGATGGGAAACTTGTCTGTCTTGGCCTGGGCTCTAGTTGGGATGTGGGGGAATGGTGGTTGTGGAATTCTCTACCATCTTGCATATTGGACATTTAATGTGTTGGTGAAATGACCGAGGAACAGCCAAGCTAAGTCATTAACATTAAGTGGTTCTAAACTGGCTATAACTATTGAAGCTGTGAAGGGGCACGTTCTCAACCCAAGCCATTTCAGGTTTCTCGTAGTTAAAGCTTACTATACGTGAGCTTATACCCCAAATTTATAAAATTTAGGATTAGACTTCCTGCCTCCAGAATTTTAAGTAATAGGAATATCAGGGTGTTTAAAATTATGAAAATCATAAGAAGAAAACAAGATACTATTCAAAAAACAAAGAGAGATTGGGGCAGGGGTGGGGGAGGACCATGACTTTAGAAATTTAAAAATCATCAAAGTGAATAACTTATTTAGCAAATTAGAAACAGCTGGATTGGAATGTGAATTTGAAGAAATCACCCAGAATGCAGCAGAAAGAAATAAAGAAATGGAAATATGAAAGAGGCCAAGAGACATGAAGGATAAAATGAGAAGGTTTAACGAATGTTTGAAAAGAGTTCCAGAAGATAAATTGGGGAGGGACAATAGTTAAAGAGAGAATGGCTGAAATGTTTCCAGAACTGATGAAAGGCATTAAGTCCTCAGATTCAGAAGCCCAGTAATCCTGAACACTACAAATAAAAGTAAATCCACATCTAGACACAATATTGTTAAACTGCAGAACATGAAAATCAAAGAGAATGTTAAAAGCACCCCAAAAGAAAAGACCAATTATTTACAAGGGGAAGGCCATCAGACTCGCATCTGATTTTTCAACAGCAGCATTGGAAGCCAGGAAGCATTGCAATAATATTTTCAAAGTGCTGAGAAAATAATTGACAGCCAAGAATTTTAAACCTAGCTATACTTTCAAGAGTAGTGTGAAATAAGGATCTTTTCAAAGAGACTAAGAGAATTTACCATTAACAGACCGTTGCTAATTGAACTGCTCAAGGATGTACTTCAGAAAGAAGAAAATTGAACCTAAGATGGAAGAAATAAGATCTAAGAAGTAATGGTGAGCTAAATAATTGGTAAACATGGGGTAAATCTAAATAAGCATTGACTTATTTAGCAATAATGATGATATATTGTCTTTAGACTTTAAGCTGGGTATGTCCGTTGAAATTTTAAAGTCAATAAAATAGTATAATATATAACTTCTAAACTAGAGGAATAAAGAGGAAAGTTACGATGAAAAAAATCAAACCAGCAAAATAAAAGAAAAATAGGAAAACAGCAAGTAGAAATAGAGGGTAAATAGAAATCATAAAATGACACAAATCAAAATAATAATACCAAGGTCAAAAGTTCAGATCCCTGTACCAGCCAGCCACCAAAAATAAGATAAAATAAAAATATACCAGTAGTTAACTTAAAGGTAAATGGATTATGAACACTGATGAAAAGGAAATGATTAATCAATCAGAGTAGTAAATCTCAGGTATAAAATATAAAGACTCAAAACATTCGAGGTTAGAAGGACAGAAAAAAAAGATAAACCAGGTGAATATTGATCAAGAAGAAGAGGTATAACAATATTTTAATCAGATAAAACAGACATTAAGATAAAAAGCATTATTAAGGATAAATAGGTCCACTGTATGATGTAAAAGGAAAAATTCAACAGGAAGATAAACTTTTTTTTTTAAATTTAATAATCCAGCCTCAAAATATGTAAAAATTATATGGAGATAGCAAATCTGAGAGGAGATTTTTAACATACCTCTGTTAGTAATTGATGAATCAAGCTTATAAAAAATTAGTAAGGATAGGGCCGGCCCGGTGGTGCACTGGAGAGTGCGCCACTTGGGAGCACAGCGGCGCTCCCGCCGAGGGTTCGGATCCCATGTGGAGACCGGTTCCCGCTCACTGGCTGAGCGCGGTGCGGGCGCAACACCGAGGGTTGCGATCCCGTTACCAGTCAGTAAAAAAGACAAAAAGGAAAAAAAAATTAGTAAGGATAGGGCCGGCCCGGTGGTGCACTGGAGAGTGCGCCACTTGGGAGCACAGCGGCGCTCCCGCCGAGGGTTCGGATCCCATGTGGAGACCGGTTCCCGCTCACTGGCTGAGCGCGGTGCGGGCGCAACACCGAGGGTTGCGATCCCGTTACCAGTCAGTAAAAAAGACAAAAAGGAAAAAAAAATTAGTAAGGATAAAGAAAGCTTGAATAGCATAATTAAAATAGTTTTATATGATGGACAGATATAGAGACCATACCATAATAATTCAAGAATTCTTAATATTTTCAAGAATAAGTGGAACATTTATACAAATGATTGTATGGATTTTTCCAAAATCAAGTTTCAGTAAATACCAAGTTTGTTATCACATAGATTCTATTCTTTGACCGTGGGACAATTAAGTCAGTGGCAAAAAACCTAACCAAAATACCCCATGTTTTGGAAATTTAGAAATACATTCTAAATATCTAATGATGTAAAAAAAAAAAAAAAAAAACTAATGATGTAAAAAAAACCATTATGGAAATTGGAAAAAAAATTTTTTTAATTTTTATTTTTTTGTCAACTGGCCAGTATGGGGATCCGAACCCTTGACCTTGGTGTTATAACACCACTCTAACCAACTGAGCTAACTAGCCAGCCCTAGAAAATATTTAGAATGGAGTAATGGAAATAGTGCATATCAAAATTTGTGAGATGTAGCCAATAAAGTGCTTCGAAGAAAACTTAAGCCTTCAGATATTTAAATAAATGAAGACATCAACTTAAAGTTAACAAGCTAAGTGTCTGACTTAAAAACTGAGAAAAAGAACTGAGTAGAGTTGTAAGTTAGGAAGGAAATAATAAAGGTAAGAGCATAGATAAGTAAAGTATGAACTGAAAAAACAACAGAGCAGCAAAACCAACAGGTGTTTCTTTGAAAGGACAACTAAAACTGATGAACCTCGTAAAACTACTAAAGAAAAAAAGGCACAAACTATGTAAAGAACAAAAAAAGTACACACTTTTAAAGGGTGAATTTGATAGTATATGAGTTGTATCTCAAGTATTAAAAAAGAGTAGGAAAAAAGGATACTCTATGAATAACTTTATGCTAATAAATTTTAAAGCCTTGGTGAAATGATTAACCAAAACTGAGTTAGAAATAGAAAACTGGGGGCCGAGCCTGTGGCGCACTCGGGAGAGTGCGGCGCTGGCAGCGCAGCAGTGCTTCTGCCGCGGGTTCGGATCCTATATAGGGATGACCGGTGCGCTCACAGCGCTCACTGGCTGAGCGCGGTGTGGCCGGTCTCAAAAAGGACAAAAAAAAAAAAAGAAATAGAAAACTGGGAAAATCTATAACCACATAAGAAATTGAAATAATTAAAAATCTGTTTCCCAATGAATCAGTTAGTATAACTCACAGGCCTAGATGGTTTTACAGGTAAGTTTTACTAAACATTTAAAGAACAGATACACATATTCTTCCAGAGCATAGAAAAAAAGATGCTTCCTAACTCATTTTGTGGTTATTTTTATCTTGATGACAAAAATCGAAGGACAAGAAGAGAGAATAATTATAGGCTATTCTCACTTATGAACATAGATGCCAAATCCTAAAAAGTCTTAACAGTATCAGAAATTAGACATGGAGAGGGCCGGCCTGGTGGCGCTCTGCTACAGTGCGCCGCTTGGGAGCATGGCGGCGCTCCCGCTGAGGGTTCAGATCCCACATACAGACTGGTTCCCGCTCACTGGCTGAGCGAGGTGCGGCCGCAACACCGAGGGTTGCGATCCCGTTGCCGGTCCCGGTCCGGTACGGGCGCGACACTGAGGGTTGCGATCCATTGCCAGACACAAAAAAAGACAAAGAAGGAAAAAAAAAAAAAGAAATTAGACATGGAGAAAGAGTTCTCAAACTGCTAGTTGGAGTATAAATTGGTAACCCACTTTTGAGAGCAATTTACCAATATCTAGTAAAATTGAAGGTGGTTGGACTTTAAAACCTAGCAATTCTAAATATATAGTCTAAGATTCTCATATGTCTGCAAGAATTCATGACAAACACATAACATTGCAAAATTGTAAGAATAAAAGGTTAGGAAAAATAAAACCTTAGTATTCATCAGCAGAAGGATGGGTGTATGGTTCTCTACAAAGGAGCACTTATAGCAGTCAAAAGGGATGAATCTCAAAAAATAATATTAAATGAAAAAGGTAACTGAAGAATACATACAGTATGGTGTCACTTATACAAAGATTAAAATCACACAAAAATTGCTATGCGGTTTACCTACTTAGGCAGAAAAGGTAAATAAACATGCATAGAACCGTTAACCCCAATTATGATAAGAGGGAGGAAATGGAATAGGACTGCATATATCTGAAGGAGAAAGGACAAATTTTTTAGGTTTAAAAAGGTAGATGATAGGTATAGAAAATTTTCATACCTTTTCATATTCTTGAAATATTTCATTAAAAATAAAAATTGTGTCAATTGCAGTACTCTATTCTAGGGATTTTTTTTCTAGGATTAATAAGGATGACCAGCCCTGCTACTGTTATGATACCCCAAGGTGGAAACATGTCATCTTCCATGATGGCACCAGGCCCCAATCCAGAGCTACAGCCCAGGACTCCTCGCCCTGCTTCTCAGTCAGGTAATGACGTCCAATCTATGAGGATTGAAGAGGCTAGAACTTCCTGCATAGATCATTACAAAATTCAGCTATCTCTGATGCTGAATTCTTAAGTGCACAACTCACAATGCCACCTTCTTTACAAAATCTGCCCTGATTTCTTCAACCTAAATATCACCATTTCCTTTTCAGAATTTCTCATTATTCTCTCATTAGATACCCCCAACATTCCTAAAAATGCATGCCTTGGCCTACTTAGTCCCGCAGGATACTCCATGACAGAGAATTCTGTAGTTAACTTGCTAAATAAGTCATAATTTACCCTCCCTCCTCAAGACTCAAAATTAATGTATTAGAGGCACTGAAAGTCCTGCAGTGAAGAAATCTAAGGTTGTTAGTTAAGTCCAGTGTTTCCCAAACCTAATTGACTTTTTTTTTTTTTTTTTTTTTTTTTGTCTTTTTCCGTGGCCAGCAACGGTTTGCAACCCTCAGTGTCGCCCCCGTACCGGACCGGGACCGGCAACGGGATCGCAACCCTTGGTGTCGCCCCCGCGCCTCGCTCAGCCAGTGAGCGGGAACCGGTCTGTGTGTGGGATCCGAACCCTCGACGGGAGCGCCGCCGCGCTTCCCAAGCGGCGCGCTAGCGCAGTGCGCCACCGGGCCGGCCCGATTGTTGTTGTTTTTTTGATAACAGTACTTAACATAGGTCCCCAGAATATGATTTGGACTGTTCTCTGCATTTTATGTCTGGCTTTTATATCCACTGTTGAACCAGAAGCTCTTTTTAAGGCAGGATTCATCTTTCTGTCATCTTGGTATGTTGCTTTCCACATAGGAGATGCTCACAAACATTTTGTTGAATGGCACCAGCAGGTTTTGCTCTGTATTTGCAGAATTGCCAAAGCCTCTGCTCTATGTCTATGTTGCAGTAGGTTAATTATTGCTTTGTTGACTGTCTTTAAACAGATGCAATGGATCCACTCCTTCCTGGGCTTCATATACAGCAGCAAAGTCATCCCTCAGGATCTTTAGCTCCTCCACACCACCCAATACAGCCTGTCCCTGTGAACAGACAGATGAACCCAGCTAATTTTCCCCAGTTGCAGCAGCAGCAGCAGCAGCAGCAGCAGCAACAGCAACAACAGCAGCAGCAGCAACAGTTGCAGGCAAGACCCCCACAACAGCATCAGCAGCAACAACCACAGGGAATTCGACCCCAGTTTACTACCCCAACTCAGGTGCCTGTTCCTCCAGGCTGGAACCAGCTGCCTTCTGGAGCCCTTCAGCCTCCTCCAGCCCAGGGTTCTCTGGGCACAATGACTGCAAACCAAGGGTGGAAGAAGGCTCCCTTGCCTGGCCCCATGCAACAGCAACTCCAGGCAAGACCATCCTTAGCCACGGTACAGACACCTTCCCACCCTCCCCCTCCATATCCCTTTGGCAGCCAGCAAACCTCACAAGCCCATACAAACTTTCCTCAGATGAGCAACCCAGGCCAGTTCACAGCTCCTCAAATGAAAAGCTTGCAGGGAGGGCCTTCCAGGGTCCCAACCCCCCTGCAGCAGCCCCACCTCACCAACAAGTCTCCTGCCTCCTCACCCTCCTCCTTCCAGCAGGGATCCCCTGCATCCTCCCCAACGGTTAACCAAACTCAGCAGCAGATGGGACCAAGGCCACCTCAAAATAACCCACTTCCCCAGGGATTTCAGCAGCCCGTCAGCTCTCCAGGTCGGAATCCTATGGTTCAACAGGGAAATGTGCCACCTAACTTCATGGTGATGCAGCAGCAACCACCAAACCAGGGGCCACAGAGTTTACATCCAGGCCTAGGAGGTGAGGAACACTGAAGCTATTTGTGTTGGTAAATTTGTCGCAGATAGATCTTAGTAGAAATTCAGTTTTTAGAGATAATGGAGGGAGTGAAATAAGGATGTAATTATTTGGTTTTGTGGTTGACACTTACTTAGCTAACTTGATACATTATTTATTTGACACATGCAGCTTCTTACTGGTTAAATTTAAGCTAGCTCTCTGGACAAAAATGGAGGTAAAATTCAATATAGAGATGTTCATTTTGTTTTTCGTATTATTTCTGCTTGATCTTGTACTAGTAAACTAAAATGTCTAGAAGAAACATACATTTTTATTAAAAATTGAAAATTCTCAGCTGTTAAAAAAGTTAAGATTATGCAATAGAGCAAAAATGAAAAGATAA
Organism: Galeopterus variegatus; assembly: GCF_000696425.1. Lineage (NCBI taxonomy): Eukaryota > Metazoa > Chordata > Mammalia > Dermoptera > Cynocephalidae > Galeopterus > Galeopterus variegatus. The sequence continues at coordinate 383,948 of NW_007726781.1, read as the reverse complement.
GTACCGGGTCTTATTGGGGAAAAAGCCCTTCTAGTTACCAATTTTGATAATCCTAGTTAGTAAAATGGTAAGCATGGTATTTGTTAAGTTTGGTTAAAGTTTTAAAGGGGAATAAGTTCAGAAATCATTGACTTTTACAGTTTTATAATGCCAATGCCTGCTCCTTAGAGAGGGAATTCCACTAGTTATACCTAAAGGAGATTTATTTATTTATTTTGTAAGGTGCCTCTTGTATGAAGAAAAAGCAATGGAGCTTAATGTGTGAGAGGTAAAACGATTACAGTAAAACTTATCCATCTCCATGTTTATTATTTATTCTTATTAATCATTGATCTAGTGCACATGAATGTGCTTGGAGGTTTTCAGTAAGGTATAGAGAATGTCAGTAATATAATCATCTGATAAACATATCCCCCACCAAAAGACACCCATTGCCAACCAAGAAAAAAAACCCTTGCATCTTTAGTGCAACATAGCAAAGGCATGTTCCCATGGTTACTGGTGAAATTAAGTTGCTCATCAGTCTTTTCACTCTCTTGTAATTAATTTTGCTGACATGCAGGCTCTAATACTTGAATCCTAAGAAGTTTTTAGAAAATGCAAGAGTGCATCAGCTCCAAACTTCACTGTTCTAGGCATCTAGCCTTGGATCAGTGGAATCTGGGTAGTCCCTCCTGCAAATATGATTACTGATTTAATTACAATGGAAGCATGCAATGGGGACTTGTCACTGCTAAAGAAAAGACAAATGCATATTTAGAGTTTTTCAGGGCATTGAAAATTTGGCCCTTAAAAAAATAAATGCACTAATACAAGAAATTTTTATGTGAGCTTGAGGTCTTGATGCTTTCATAGAGCAGATGATATGCTCACCTAGGTGATCTGGCCACATCAAAGCCTGCGTTATGAACAATGAGTGGGTTCTGAGATTCTCCTTATTACAAATTTGTTTTCTGAAATTAGGTCTTCCTAAAAGGAAGTGAGATTTCTTGAGTGAGATTTCATTAGAGTGTGGTTTTTGGTACCATAGCTGTCAGAATCACAGCAAACCATATGAGGGGAAGGCATAATAAATTCAATGCAGCCTCACTTTGAGGCTCCTATAAACTGTTTCTAATATCCTGTCTCCTCCAAAGCGACAAGCACAATATTGGGAAATTGTATGCAAAGGAGATTGTTATCCATTTCCCTCAAAAAAAAAAAAAAAATCACCTATCCTTAAATATCAGGACCCAGCTCTTTGTTTTATAGTGTTTTATATAAATTTGTTTCAATATGAGAGAATTTAGCATATTTCTTTGGTGCCTGTGTTAAAGTATGTAAAGTTTTGGGATCTGTTGTACTACAGAGAAAAGTGAGCCCTCAAAACTTGCTGTGGCATGGCCTCAGATCACATTTAGGGAGCAGATTGACATCTTTTCCTTGGCATGTTCTAAATGTAAATTTTTTAGTATTTCCTTTTCATTTTGACAATGCTCATGTAAGAGATTGTGTTGATTTTTTTAACCATCTTTCCCAACCTTATTATTAAAGATCCTACCAGTGTGACAGAGAGAGCTAAGCCAGTGGAGACTTCATGCAGCTCATCCTTCCTTATTCATTCCATATCTAAGCAAGAGTATGAATTTGCTAGGTAACTGCCTTACTCATTGTTTTCTATTAAGGAATGCCTAAACGCCTCCCACCTGGCTTCTCAGCAGGACAGGCCAATCCGAATTTTATGCAAAGTCAGGTGCCTTCGACCACAGCATCCACCCCTGGGAATTCAGGAACCCCTCAGCTGCAAGCAAATCAAAATGTCCAGCATGCAGGTTTGTGATTTATTCAATCAGCATTTATTGAGCATTGTGTGGTAGATACCTTGATAGGCAATGGGTTATGCAGATCTGTAAGTCCTGATCTCTCCCCCTAATTTCAAACCCATAAATAGTTATTCTTTCAGGGCAGTAACTGATATGTTGAAAATAGGTGACATATCTCAGGAACCTAGAAACACCTAAGGAAAAAAAATGAAATTTGAGTTATAGCAGGGGTCAGCAATTATTTTTCTGTAAAGGGTCAGATAGTAAATATTTTAGGCTTTGTAGGTTATATGGTCTCTGTTGTAATTACTCAATTCTGCTGTTGTTGCACGAAAGTAACGATATACAATACGTAAACAAGTGAGCATGGCAGTGTTCCAATCTGTAATAGACCTGATTTGGCCCATGGTCCATATAATTTGCTGACCCCTGAGTTAGAGCTTGCTCAGGTAGTAAAACGGCAAAAGGCATTTCTGGCAAAGGAAACCATAGATATGAAGGCATATGGCATGTTTGGACATCTGCAACTTTTAAAATCTCTGTATATAATATGTGTTAGCTTTATGTATGCTGCGTGTCTGAATTCTGGTTTACAATGTGGTATTTTTCAAACTTAATCAGTTCAGATTTAATACCAACAATGTATTGTACAGAAGAAGAAATTTTCAAGAGGAAATAAGATACAACAGAATGGCTAAAAAAGTATTTGTAAAGCAGTATTACATAATCCAAACTTTATGTTTCTGGTTGCTTAGGGACCACACGAGTAGTCCTCTTACCCTTTCTCATTCAAGCAGTTTAGACTGAAGTATACTCAAGTATCCCATCCCCACTTGGAGTTAATTTAGTTATGTGGTTCCAACTTTAATTGTAAATCACTAAGGAATGAGAAAAATCCTGACAATAAAAACAAAGCTCATCTTATTTCTTGAAAGGTGAGAGAAGGGTAGAGCAAACTACTTGACTTTCCCTATCTGCAAATGCAAAACTGCATTCCTGAATTATGTGAATTCATGTTTTTATAGGAAGTTTTAAAACAATGACAAAATCATTTCTAATTCCTCCACCCTAGCACAACTATTTTATATTTTTATGGTACCTTCCACATGCACATATTGTTTTGATTTCCCCATCTATCCTATCTAAAGTAGTTCTACTCTTGTCTGTCATTTTTTGTTTTCTTACCCTACTTTATTTCTCCTGTTAGCTTTACTGGTTCCTGAAGAAAGTACTTATCTGTTTTCTTATTTTGTCTCTTACCAGCTAGACTGTATGCTCCAAGAGGGAAGGGATTTGGTCTATCTTGTTTATTAAGATTACCACAGCACCAAAAGTGCCTTGTACTTATCAGGTATTCAATAAGTAATTGTTGATTGAATAAATACACACTGGTATATTCAGTGTGTATAGAGTATACAGTGGTCATGAAGTTCACGTTTGAACTTATAATGCTGGTTTAGAAAATCTTCCTTGGGGTTCAGGAAGTATGAACAAGGGACAGTTTGTCCCCTTACCCCCTGGCTAGAGCATGGACTGGCTTCATAACTTCATTATGGCTGCCACTTTCTACTCTTCATTTAAAAGTGAAAAAAAATAAAAGGGATAAAATGGCTAGAAGGTTATTTAGTTAAATGGAGGGAGATAATGTAAGTAGATATAGGAAAACCTAAAAGACCCAGCAAAAAACAAATACTGCAGCAAGCCAGGCAGTACCTTTTGTCTAAATTAGAAATAATTGGGAATAGAACTTATCCCATGTAGTCCACCAGGTACTACCACAGGGGAGGGTCACTGAAGTTTTAGCATCCCTCTGTCTGCAGCTTCCAGATGGGTCATTTAGTCAGTTGACTCCCACCAGAGGCTCAGCTTCCATGTCAAAATTAAATAATTTTTATGACACAGGGTAGAGGAGACATATCTCAGGAAGTATTAGGTATTAATACTTTAAGTGCAACATCCAGATATCACACACACATAGCCTATGAAGTCATTATTAGTTTTCCGAGAAGCATTTTTAAATGTCTTCTGAGCATTGTTGAGGTTTCTCTAGAAGGACAAATTACATCTTTATAGTTATAGCAGAGCTTATTTCACTAACCTACAATGCTTTTTGTTAGTTATCTTCACTTTAGGGTAGCTACAAGTCATTTTAAAACAATGAGATGCTACTTTTCTCATTATTTAATCTGAAAGTAAACTTTACTAATCTTTGAAATGTTATCTTTAAGTTACCACAAAGGAGTAGAGAAACCGTTTCTCCTTCTCTATTATATGGTCATTGAGAATGTAAATATCCCACAGTCACATCTTCATAGTTTAGAAAACTTACAGAAAGTATGTCAAACACAGCATATTTACGTTGGTCATGAATATGTGAGTGATGGGTGTCTTCCTAAGGAAGGTAATTTGAGTATCTTAATACCAGTAAGATAATAAGATTTCTTAAACTGTGCCTCTTTTTTTTTTTTTAAGGTGGTCAAGGAGCTGGTCCTCCTCAAAACCAGATGCAGGTGTCCCACGGGCCACCAAATATGATGCAGCCCAGCCTCATGGGAATTCATGGCAACATGAACAACCAGCAGGCTGGTAGTTCTGGGGTTCCTCAGGTGAACCTGGGCAACATGCAAGGCCAGCCTCAGCAGGGTCCACCATCTCAGCTGATGGGCATGCACCAGCAGATTGTGCCCTCCCAGGGCCAGATGGTCCAGCAACAAGGAACCTTGAACCCTCAGAACCCTATGATCCTTTCAAGGGCTCAGCTTATGCCACAGGGCCAGATGATGGTGAACCCTCAGGGCCAAAATCTTGGGCCTACGCCCCAAAGGATGACCCCACCCAAGCAGATACTTTCCCAGCAGGGCCCACAAATGATGGCACCTCATAACCAGATGATGGGGCCTCAAGGGCAAGTTTTGCTCCAGCAGAACCCAATGATAGAGCAGATCATGACCAATCAAATGCAAGGGAATAAGCAGCAGTTTAACACTCAGAACCAATCCAACGTCATGCCGGGACCAGCACAGATAATGAGGGGACCAACTCCAAACATGCAAGGAAACATGGTGCAGTTTACAGGACAGATGTCAGGACAAATGCTGCCCCAGCAAGGGCCTGTAAACAACAGTCCATCTCAGGTTATGGGTATTCAGGGGCAGGTCCTGCGGCCACCAGGGCCTAGCCCACACATGGCCCAGCAGCATGGTGATCCTGCTACTACAGCAAATAATGATGTCAGCTTGTCTCAGATGATGCCTGATGTTAGCATGCAACAAACCAACATGGTCCCCCCCCATGTGCAGGCCATGCAGGGAAACAGTGCCTCGGGAAACCACTTCTCAGGCCATGGGATGCCTTTCAGTGCACCTTTCAGTGGAGCACCCAATGGAAATCAGATGCCCTGTGGTCAGAATCCAGGCTTCCCGGTCAATAAGGATGTCACCTTAACAAGTCCATTGTTGGTCAACTTATTGCAGAGTGACATCTCTGCAGGCCATTTTGGGGTAAACAATAAGCAAAATAATACCAACGCAAATAAACCGAAGAAGAAGAAACCCCCTCGGAAGAAGAAAAATAGTCAACAGGATATAAAGTAGGTTGTGATATTTTTGCCTCAAATCTTGTTTGTTTGTTTCTATGTGGTCAACTTTTTTTGATGAAAAATTTTAAATATATGTAAAATTAAAAAGGTATAATGAAATCTCTCTGCTACAACAATTATTACTCATAGCCTATCTTGCCTTCATCTATACTCTCTCCCATTACCCTCTTGATTATTTTAAAGCAAATTCACTTTGTAAATATTTCAATGTGTACCTCTAAAAGATAAGGACAGGGTGTTTTTTTTGTCTTTTTCGTGATCGGTAAGGGGATCACAACCCTTGGTGTGGTGTTACCTGCACCGCGCTCAGCCAGTGAGCGCACTGGCCAGTCCTATATAGGATCCGAACCCGTGGCAGGAGCGTCGCTGTGCTCCCAGCGCCGCACTCTCCCGAGTGTGCCATGGGGCCGGCCCAGAACAGGTTTTTTTTAACATGACTACACAATACCATCAGCGCACTAGAAAACTAATACTTCCTTAATAAACTGTGTCACATATTCAAACAATGTTCAAATTTCCTTGATTATCTCAATTTTTTTTTTTTTTTACAGTTTGTTTGTTCAAATAAGGGTCCAAACAAGGTTCATACCTTGCAATTGGCAGATAGGTCTCTTAACTCTGCAGTCTTATGGGGGTTATGACATTCAGAGGGTAAAAAGTAACCAGTCCCACACACTGCAACTCCACAGAGCACCGGCTTTAGACCTATAATAGCTGTTGGGGAAGCAGAAGCCAAGTGTGTTTTGGAAATGTAAACTGCTTATCTACTTGAGAAACTCTCTGCTGTCTCTCAAGTAGAAATGTGCACAGGTTCCTTTCTTTTAAAGGTTCTTCATCATCCCTAGAATCTTAAAACCCCGTGCTAAGATGATTGGACCTTTTAAATCAGTTACCTATTCAGAAAAGTTTCTCCAGGTGAGTTATTTTTGCAAGATCACAGCAGGAAGGGCAATTAATAATTTATATTTCATTTCCTGAAGCTAAATATTAAGTCATGTTTCTGGCTTTGATAAAATGTTTCCAGAAGGATATTGATTGATCTGGATATCCTGCCTTTAATCAGAAAACTGGAATTCAGAGACATTTATTAACAGGGAATTGTGACTAATGAATGTAAAACAGGTTTATTTAGAAATAAATTACTAGAACTATAGAAAAAGAATAGGGAAGCTTTATTTAAATCAGCTTAAGTATTCAAAATAAAACCAACTACCTTTATCCTAGCCTTCCCACAATATTTTTTTTATTACATTATACTCACTTGCTGCTTCTTGAATTTTATACATTAAAAGCCAATAGTTGTATATTAGCAACCTATATTTTCCTGAATGCGGATTTAATAAGCCCTTTAATTATCTAAGTTTTCTGATAGCTCTTCCTTAGCTAAATTTTTTTTTTTTTTTTTTTTTCTAAAGATGACCGGTAAAGGGATCTTAACCCTTGACTTGGTGTCATCAGCACCATGCTCACCCAGTGAACTATCTGGCCATCCCTATATGGGATCTGAACCTGCAGCCTTGGTGTTATCAGCACCACACTCTCCGGAGTGAGCCACGGGCCGGCCCTTTAGCTAAATTTTTTACTGCTATCATCCTGTGGGAATAACATTTTTTATGGGGATAATTTTATTCTTCCCCGTAGTCTGGGAGTAAACTAGCAAGGTTATCCAATTGCCATTAGTATGTATATTTGCTCTCTTCACAAGCCCTGAGGGAAATTGCGTACTTGTTGCGTCTACAAATTGTGGAAAGGACCTTAAACAGCATCAGGGCTCCTAGGAAAGGGAGACAGTAGGTTTAATAGGAAGAGCACATGCTCCCAGCTCTACCACTAGCTCACTATAGAACCTTGGGCCTGTCTCTTATACCTCTCTGGGCCTTTGTTTTCTCATCCATAACATGAGGGAGCTGGACCAGATATCTGAGATTTTTTTAGCTTGTAAGTCTCTGAAAGTAAAGGATACCACAGAATTCTTGCTTATATAATAATTTGAAGTGAGAGAAGTTGTATAAGGAGCAAATCGGTATAGGGATCTAGATGTCCTGAGGACCTGCCTCAGGTTCTAAATTTCCATGTGTTGGAACTTTTAAAATGGATTTATGGTGGCTTATGAAACTACACAGAGTCTGATAAGACAAAGTACTATCTAAAAGTGGGTGAGGCTGGCCCGCGGCTCACTCGGGAGAGTGTGGTGCTGATAACACCAAGGCCACAGGTTTGGATCCCATCTAGGGATGGCCAGGTAGCTCACTGGGTGAGCATGGTGCTGATGACACCAAGTCAAGGGTTAAGATCCCCTTACCGGTCATCTTTTATAAAAAATAAAAAAAAAAAGTGGGTGACCAAAATCAGGGCAAAGGGAAACTAAAGGTAGGAAAGAAAGGTGCTACGAGTGAGATTACAAAGTGTAAGGGATGTGAGCACTCTGGTTCTTTGGGAATATGGGTGTTAGTGGATACATTTTCTCCATTTTTTTTTTCTCCACTAAAAATTCTAAGCTACACCTAGGTAAAAATGAAGGAATCTCAAAGCCAACTCATTCTGCAGCAAAATTAACTTTGTTGTGACATTCTCCATCTTTCTTTGTTCTCTCAATACCATTTCCATCAGCCAACCTACAAACTTTCAAAAGATGTTATGGGCCGCCTGGTGGCGCACTGCTACAGTGCGCGGCTTGGGAGCGCGGCGGCACTCCCGCCGAGGGTTCGGATCCCACATACAGACCGGTTCCCGCTTACTGGCTGAGTGAGGTGCGGGCGCGACACCGAGGGTTGCGATCCCGTTGCCGGACATGAAAAAAAAAAAAAGACAAAAAGGAAAAAAAAAAAAAAGATGTTATGAATCATTGGAGCCAGCACTGTAATATCCACAAAAAAGAAACAGTCTGGACTCCCTGGTTAAATTTGATATCTACAGTGAAGATAGTGTGATCTCACAGGAGCAGTACTTTATAATGTAGATAGCCCCAAACCGTGATCAGGTCTTAAAACATCAAAGGGATGGGTGATTACATGAAAAATCATTATATCAGGAATTTGTGGAAAACACTTTGAATAAATAAGTGGATTTTAACATTTAATGAAATTGCCAGATTATTTTTATGCCAATATTGAATATTTTATGAGACGAGAGGGATGGAAATAATGGTAAGGATGATAATGCAATCTGATTTTAGTTCTTCAGAAATAGGGGAGGGGTTAAGCTAGTTTTTTGTATTTTCTTTACAACTTACTCTCAAATGTGTTACTTATCTTTTAGCACCTCAGATACTCACCCAGCTGGTCTGGAGGAGGCTGATCAGCAGCCATTGCCTGGAGAACAAGGAATTAACTTGGACAACTCAGGCCCTAAACTGCCAGAATTTTCAAACCGGCCACCAGGTGATAAAATGTTAGCTAAAGATTATATACTTGTCATCATGTGTGTAGCATTACAAGGCTTCCTTCTCTTCAAAGAAACAATAGTATTTTATTTTGTCTGCCAACTAGTCCACTTTAGCAATTTAATATGTCTAGTATTTGAAAGCTTTGCCTTGGTGTTAAGTAAAAATTTCAAATATAACTTTGAAGGCATATATATACACACATATACACATTCTGCTCAAATTTGTCTTTATTATTTTAAGTCTTCATAAAATCAGACTGAAATGTGAAGTGCCTCTTTATTCTTAACAATGTCACGGTTCTAGTTGGCATCAGAATGGAATAAGATTAAATGGAGAGATGTTGGGCCGGCCCGTGGCTCACTCGGGAGAGTGTGGTGCTGATAAATGGAGAGATGATTTCACTCTAATCCTGCTTGCCTGCCTTTTCTGCAACCTTTCCTCATGGGGGTTTCTCAAAGCAAGGAATTACCAGGGTTTAAAGATGATTTTTTTTTGTAGCGGTTTTATTATGAATCTTTATACATAAAAAATATATAAAGAACAATAAATGGGACATCCATGTGCCTACCACCCAGCTTAATAACTTATAATAGTACTAATAGTGTTGAAATCCCCTGTGTTGTACCACTCTCTGATTATATAATATTATCCTTTTAATGTTGAAAAAGAAAAAGCTCCTGAAATTCATTTATCCCAACCCAGGTATTAAGGAACCAAGGCCAGCTGCTACAAAATCTCTATACTTGGTTACTCTTGGCCTGAGCAGTGACTTGTAACCTTATTCCCCTGTGACGCTGTTGAAAATGCAGAAGCCTGTCACACTTAGGTCATTCTCCCCTGTGTAGACAAAAGGTTATATTTTGTTTCTTCCTTACTAGCTATCCCACCTCCTTTCTGGCATATAAATGAGAGTGACATTATTTTAGGGATAAACTTTAATCTACCCTTAATTAATGTATTTTAAAAATGAATCCCCCCCCCCAACAAAGTTTAAATCCAACATGATGTCAATATTCTGTGTTATTACAAATTGTTTGTGCATACCACATTTCACATTAGCGTGTTGCAACAGCACAGTTGAAGCTAGGAGGTTACCAGTCTTTGGTAAATATGTCCAGAAGGCATTAGGAGCAGGAAGATACCTTCTCCCCTCAGACACTTCTGAACTCTTCTTGTATGAATCCCAGGGGTCCTCACACATTTATTGCCTCTTTTGTGCAAACCAGGGGTGCAGGCTGAATTTAGCCTTTGAATTGAATTTAGGTTTGAATTGCCATGCAGTGTCTAAAACAAAAATGTGAATTTAAATGCATTTGGAAAGGGCATCTGCTTCGCAGTTTGGTACTGTCCACAGGACTCCTGCTGTCTTATACTAGCCCACTTCTCTTCTTTACTACCTGCCTGGCCACTAAGGGCATATGAGTTTGCATCCCTTGACTAATAAATCTGGTTTTCGATTGTGTTATGGGCACTGTGTATACCTTGGCTTTCCTTCTCCACCATTCTGTCACGTCAACCCCAATCTGTCTTCTTATCACTAGTGCCATTTGGACTGCTACCTCCAGCTTCTGGACCCTTTAGAGTAGCCGTGCCCTTAACTGTTACTTTCAAGAGGCTGCTGTATTGTATTTGTTGCCCTCTTTGGTTTTTACTGTGCTGTCTGGTAGGCTGATTTTTAAAGATAAAAGGCACCCATATCATAACCCTGACATAAATGGGCTTTTACAGAAATTGCAGTATTCTCAATGTGGGAACCCCAGACTAAATGTGAAAAATAAAAACCTCCTGTGTTTGACTGTGTAGCTGAAAGGACCATTAAACCTGTAGAAGTGCTGTACGTTATTGGCTTTATGAATGTCAAGAAGTTACTTGGGCCTAAAACAAAAAAAGATTTTAAAATCTTGAAAAACGGATTCTGCTCATTGTACTCATTGGTACTACCATGGAAATCTTTGACCAAACGACATTAATTAGCTATTGAGCACAGAGTCTGACCCACAGCATTTGGTAGCTGTTCTGTGAAAATCTTGAGCCAGCGTTTCTTCCAACTGTGAGAGCCAGCCATCCTTATTCCTTCCCGTCTCAAAATCTTCCTGATGTATTTTTCATGCAACAAAGGAATAAATCTAGTTTGTGAAATTGTATCCCAGCTTTATGCCTACTTTTTCCCACTGAACCACCTTTATTCTTGGTTTAATTTGATGATCTTTCCATCCTTTCTGCTGATTATGTAAAGTTTGGGTTCTAAAATGCCAAATAAAATTTTCACAAAAGAAAGAATCATTTGAGATGTGCCTTCTTCAAATCTGGAAGGCATTGTCTCTCAGAGTTCTTTTCCCCAAATTATTTTTTACTCCTGAGGGCTGTGCTTCTGGCTTACTTACTCTGTAATTGTGGATTCATACAAAATATTTCTCCAAATAGAGATTTGCATGTAAGAAAGTAAATGGAAATTAATATCCATAAAACTTCAGTGCTGTGATTTAATTTTCAATGTGTATATCAGCTTCTGTTAACTCCTACTGTTGATCACACTGATTTACATCTCAGGGGCAGTTTAATTCAGTCCATTTCCCCTAAAAGATGAGCCTGAAGAATACAGCATACTGTATGGAACCAATGGATTGGAGTAATTTTAAATTCCTCTTCCTTAAGGAACTGGATCCTAGAGTTTTGTATTTTACGTCTGTTGAAAGAATAAAAAGGCTATCTTCAATGCTGGCGTTTTCAACAAAACCAAGTCTTAAAAAAATCCTGTACTAACAGAAAAAGTGAATTATAAATGCTTTACACGGCCAGCCCGTGGCTCACTGGGGAGAGTGTGGTGCTGATAACACCAAGGCCACCGGTTCGGATCCCTATATAGGGATGGCCAGTTAGCTCACTGGGTGAGCGTGGTGCTGACAACACCAAGTCAAGGGTTAAGATCCCCTTACCGGTCATCTTTTATAAAAAATAAAAATAAATGCTTTACTTCATTCACAAGTACAGTGAAATATTTTTCTACATGAGACCCCACTACTGGGTGGCCAGCTACTTGCTGTTGGTGGTGTTTTTCTCATTTCATCTGAATGTTTGGCTGGTATAGACTCAGCCATTTTCAGTTCATAGCACAGAGTATCTATCAGAGTCTTAGTACAGTAATGCCTCATTTAGATCCACACTGAAGAGCTCCAGGTTCTTGATGCTTTGCTTTTTGCTGCCTTAAGCAGTGTGCGCTCCTTTGCTTGTGTCAAATAATGAGGGGCTACCCCCTGCTCCTGAAGAGGGCATGCCTGAGCTGTTTGTGCAATCTGTGCCACCTAGATGAGTATTGCTTGGCTATACTCTAGAGGTAGCAAAGCTTTCTTGCTGAAAATCTAACTTCCCTGATTTTGGGGGCTTGTTTTAGGTTATCCTTCTCAACCAGTTGAACAGAGGCCACTTCAGCAGATGCCTCCTCAACTCATGCAGCATGTGGCACCCCCAACACAGCCACCACAGCAGCAGCCACAGCCACAGTTGCCTCAGCAGCAGCAGCAGCCACCAGCTCCCAGTCAGCCACAATCTCAGCAGCAGCAACAGCAGCAGCAGCAGCAACAAATGATGATGATGCTCATGATGCAGCAGGATCCCAAATCAGTTAGGCTTCCCGTCTCCCAAAATGTCCATCCCCCGAGGGGCCCCCTGAACCCAGACTCCCAGAGAATGCCCATGCAACAGAGTGGCAGTGTGCCTGTCATGGTCAGTTTGCAAGGACCTGCCTCCGTGCCACCATCACCTGATAAACAAAGAATGCCAATGCCTGTGAATACTCCTTTGGGAAGCAATTCAAGGAAAATGGTATACCAGGAGAACCCACAAAATCCTTCTAGCTCTCCACTGGGAGAGATATCCTCACTCCCTGAAGCAAGTGGCAGTGAAGTACCATCTGTCTCAGGAGGCCCAAATAACATGCCTTCACATTTAGTAGTTTCCCAAAATCAGTTAATGATGGCAGGGCCAAAACCATCGCCCCTTTCGGCAACTCAAGGTGCAACTCCCCAGCAACCCCCTGTAAATTCCCTGCCCGGCTCTCATGGCCACCACTTTCCAAATGTGGCTGCCCCAACCCAGACATCTAGGCCTAAAACCCCAAACAGAGCCAGTCCCAGACCCTATTATCCTCAGACACCCAACAACCGCCCTCCCAGCACAGAACCTTCAGAAATCAGCCTGTCACCAGAAAGACTCAATGCCTCCATAGCAGGACTCTTCCCTCCACAGATTAATATTCCTTTACCTCCTAGGCCAAATTTAAACAGGGGCTTTGATCAACAGGGCCTCAATCCAACAACTTTAAAAGCCATTGGGCAAGCACCTTCAAATCTTACCGTGAATAATGCTTCCAGTTTTGCTGCCCCACAAACTCACAAATTAGATTCTGTGGTTGTGAATCCTGGAAAGCAGTCTAATTCTGGAGCAACAAAACGGGCAAGTCCAAGCAACAGTCGCAGGTCTAGTCCTGGGTCCAGTAGGAAAACCACCCCAAGTCCTGGGAGGCAAAATTCTAAAGCCCCTAAACTTACTCTGTCCTCTCAAACAAATCCAGCCCTGTTGCAGAACATGGAGTTGCCAAGAAATGTATTGGTCAGTCCCACTCCTCTGGCCAATACCCCTGTACCTGGGAGCTTTAATAACAACAGTGGGCTGAATCCTCAGCATCCCACCGTGCCTGTGGCTGCAGTGGGGGGTGTTCTCGAGGATAACAAGGAGAGCTTGAATGTGCTTCAGGACAGCGATTGCCAGAATTCCCAGGGTAGGAAGGAGCAGGTAAACACTGAACTAAAAGCAATCCCTGCCCAAGAAGTTAAAATGGTTGTCCCTGAAGATCAACCCAAAAAGGACAGGCAACCTTCGGATCCTAACAAACTTCCCAGTGTTGAAGAGAACAAAAATTTGGTGTCTCCTGCTATGAGGGAAGCACCAACATCCTTAAGTCAACTTCTTGACAACTCTGGAGCTCCTAATGTGACTATTAAACCCCCTGGGCTTACAGATCGGGAAGTAACACCTCCAGTTGTTCCTGGGGAGGACCTCAAAAAAGCATCTGTCATTCCCACACTACAGGATCCGTCTTCTTCTAAAGAACCCTCTAATTCCGTAAGCTTACCTCACAGTAATGAGCCGTGTTCAACTCTTGTGCATCCAGAATTGAGTGAGGTCAGTTCTAATGTTGCACCAAGCATCCCTCCAGTAATGTCAAGACCTGTCAGCTCTTCCTCCATTTCTACTCCCTTGCCCCCAAATCAAATAACTGTATTTGTCACTTCCAATCCCATCACAACTTCAGCTAACACATCAGCAGCTCTGCCAACTCACTTACAGTCTGCACTGATGTCAACAGTCGTCACAATGCCCAATGTGGGTAGCAAGGTTATGGTTTCTGAGGGACAGTCAGCTGCTCAGACTAATGCCCGGCCTCAGTTCATTACACCTGTCTTTATCAACTCATCCTCAATAATTCAGGTTATGAAAGGGTCACAGCCAAACACAATTCCTGCAGCCCCACTGACAACCAGTTCTGGCCTGATGCCTCCCTCAGTTGCAGTCGTCGGCCCTTTACACATACCTCAGAACATAAAATTTTCTTCTGCTTCTGTACCACCTAATGCCCCCTCCAGCAGTCCTGCTCCAAACATACAGACAAGTCGACCTTTGGTCCTCAACTCACGAGCCACCCCTGTTCAGCTTCCTTCTCCCCCTTGTACTTCTTCTTCAGTTGTCCCCCCTCAACCCCCTGTCCAGCAAGTTAAAGAATTGAATCCAGATGAGGCTAGTTCTCAAGTGAGCACCTCAGCAGATCAGAGCACTCTGCCCTCTTCACAGTCATCCGCAATGGTTTCTCCCCTTTTGACCAATAGTCCAGGTTCCTCTGTCAACCGGCGAAGCCCAGTCTCATCTAGTAAGGGAAAAGGAAAAGTGGACAAAATTGGCCAGATTTTGCTGACCAAGGCGTGTAAGAAAGTTACAGGCTCTCTCGAGAAAGGGGAAGAGCAATATGGTGCAGATGGAGAGACCGAAGGCCAAGGGCTAGATGCTACAGCCCCAGGGCTCATGGGAACAGAGCAGTTATCCACAGAGCTGGACAATAAAACCCCAACGCCCCCAGCACCCACTGTACTAAAAATGACCTCTAGCCCTGTGGGCCCAGGCTCCACCTCAGCAGGACCTAGCTTACCTGGCGGTGCTCTCCCCACCAGTGTACGCTCGATAGTAACCACTCTGGTACCTTCTGAGCTCATCTCTGCGGCGCCGACCACAAAAAGCAATCATGGTGGCATAGCATCAGAGCCACTTGCAGGTGGCCTAGTGGAGGAGAAGGTGGGATCCCATCCAGAGCTTCTACCCAGCATAGCCACTTCACAGAATTTAGTCCCAAAGGAAACTCCAGCCACAGCGCTGCAGGGGTCTGTTGCCAGACCAGAACTCGAGGCAAATGCTGCCATAGTCTCTGGACAAACTTGCAGGTGGCCTAGTGGAGGAGAAGGTGGGATCCCATCCAGAGCTTCTACCCAGCATAGGTATGTACTTGGGACTTGGCATCATCTCATGTCAGAGTTTTTTGGTGACCTATTCCACAAGAAAAAGCATGACTTTTTTTCTATTTGAAGGAAGAAGAATGGGCTAAGTGGCAATAGTTAGTGATAGTTTTATTTATTGAAAGTACATTTAAATCTAATGTTAAGTTTACATTTAATAACATGGTTCTCAGCTCATGAAATAATACAGCTTTCATTTTTATAAGTTTTTCAGTTTGCAAGGAAGCATTTTTACTTACATTATCTCACATCATCTTCATATCAGCCATGTCAGATAGTCTTAACCCCATCCTATGAGCAAGAAGATTGAAGCTCAGAGAAGTTCAGTATTTGTTCCAGGTCTATACTGTGACCCTCTAGTTTGATACCATCCCTTAAGTGTGAACAGCAGCTTCTGCAGGTTCACCTTACCCTTTCTGTCTGGGCTACTTTAGGAGAGCTTTCCAGAAAATCAGGTTTCAGGATAATAGACATGGGAAGAAAAAAATGGTTAAGAGTTAGATAGACTTGGGTTAGTATCACAAGACCAGCATTTACCAGTTGTACGGACTTCAACCAGTTACTTGACCACTCCAAACTTCAGTTTCCTCCTTTGTAATATGGGGACAATAGTTGTAAGAATTCAATGAGGTAGTGCATATAACATGCTTAGCACAGGGCCTAGGATATAGTAATTGTTCAATAAATGTTTTTTTAAAAATGTTATTAACAGTTTTTTTGATGTAGTTTCTTTGTAAATTGGTCCATTTCATTCATGTGTATCTAGTTCAGGTTATTTTCTATGTACTGTTTAGGTTATTTCCTATGTACTGTTAAGGTTATTTCCTATGTACTGTTATGCTTCCTTCATTAGCATAGATGTCCTTATACCTCCCATCCCTCCCTTCCCTGCCTTCCTCCTCCACATGGTCCTCCTGTGAGGCTTAATTGATGCAAAAGCTCTATTTCCCCAGAGTGGAATAGTACACACTGCCAGAGCTGGGAAGGCCCTTTGCAATATCCTAGACCAGCAAATAGTACATATTTTGCTTATGCAGCTAAAATACTTCTAGTTCCTATCACTGAGTGGTAAGCACCCAGAAGGAGGGGCAGAAAGAACACAAGCTTCAGGGTAAGATCAGAGTTTAAATTTTAGCTCCAGTGGTTACCAATTGAGTTGAATAAGTTCTTTAACCTCTCTTAAGCCATGTACTTCACCTATAAAATGTAGATTGTAATTCTTCCCAAAATTTGTGCAAGGATCAATGAGAGCACTTAACATAAAGTGGCTAGCACACCGCCTCACACAAAGCTCTGGAAAGGTTAATTTCCCTTCTCCTCCCTGCCTCTTCACCTCAGTGTTAGAGATACAGGGAGGGATAAAGGCCTTCAAAGAGTTCACTGCCCGTACAGGAGATAGAGATTTCATAGGACTGGGGCCTCTTTGTTTCTACTGATGTAGGTGAAACCTAACAATAAAAAGAAACCTGGTGTGACTTAAATATATTCTCTACTATTAAATACTTCCTTTCAGAGAATTTTTTTCCCCTCTGGTACCAAGAGAATAATGATGAATTGATTAGAAAATATTTTTTATCTGGATCATGTATATTAATAATAGAGAAATATGTGAGCCTTGGGAGATGAACCAGCAGTTGGACAAAGTTCTCAATTTTAGTTAAGGCCACCCAATTTGCTTAAAGTGATTGTTTCTATTCTTTTTCAAGGGGCTTCTGTGCTTTTACCTTGAAAATGTGTGAAACCAATAATGAAGTTAAAAATAGAAGTTAAGGTACAATTTTAAGCTTTATCAGATAAGTGTCCAAAATAAATTCTTAAATACAAATGTATTATTGACTGCTTCACTAAGTAGGGAGAGAAATTTACAAATCAGTTTCCACAAGAGGGTAAAACTTATTTTTGCAGAGTTTATCTAGTATTTTAGACTGAAGTGTCAAGATTGGAGGACATACCCTTTAGTGACTGTGGCATATCGGTGCCTTTAATCTTTACTGTATAATCCAGGAAGATTCCGCTCTAGAGTACATTGTGTATTCTATTCCATTCCTTAAGGGCCTAAATTCTCTCTCCTTCAAAGCCTCATTCTTATGTTTCTCCCTTTAATGTACCTTCAGATTTCTCAACCTAGAAACGATCTCCCTTGCTTTGGACTCCCGTAGCACTTTATACTTTATGTGTCTACTTCATATGACATCACAGTGCACTTCAGTATACCACATGTGTATATCTTATCTTTAATACTAGACTGAGTTACTGGTGTACAAGAAGGATGCAATTTGGTCTCAAAGGGTACCTGGCACGGTGCCTTGCCCCTAGTAAGTTCTTTGTGATTATTTGTTAGATAAGTAAGTAACATGTCAAATTGATTTATTCGTTAAGTATGAATTGAATACCTGCTGCTTTATGCCCACCATTCTTCCTAGGTACTGTAGAAAAGTATAAAATTATATGATCATTTCAGCTCTCAAGGAGTGTTGTCTTTAAACAGGTGAAATAGGTTTTTTAAAATACTGAGGTGAATGGTATAATTGTCCCTCTAAAAAGGGTTTGGATTGCCAACTAAGTTATGCTTTTGAGTTTTTTAGAGTAGTGGTCAGAACTTGACCACAAGAAGCAAAAAGTATAGGTGCTATTGTTCTCATAGTCATCTCCTTCCCTCATCTTTATAAACACAAAAAAGAAAAACATAAAAAATTAAGTGAGTTTTAAAATGTAATTTCAAAGCCAACTTCAAATACTGCCCTCTAAGACTATGTGTGTTTCAGCCATTACTTAGCCCTTGATTCAGTTATTCTTTCTGTTTTAGACAAGAAAGTAAAGGGCTTATGTTTTTCTTCCCCTTAGCCACTTCACAGAATTTAGTCCCAAAGGAAACTCCAGCCACAGCGCTGCAGGGGTCTGTTGCCAGACCAGGTAAGGAGCATTTTGTTAAACTTCTCAGAATGGGATGGATTACATGGGAAGGAATGATTGCTGTCTTCAATGTCACATGTTCTCATGCGAGGAAGGGGCTGGAACTATCTTATTTGCTTCAAAGCAGACTTCATTTGAGTGGCAGAGCTTGTATAATACTATTTGAGGTTATTTTTCCCCTGACCCGCTTGCTCTCTCACACATTTGTAGCATCAGCCAGGGAACCCAAGAAGAGTATCTCAGTGCCCATTGTCTGCCATCCAGCCATGGGTGGTTTCCATTGCAGAATTTGCCCTGTTCCATGACCCTGACACCCATAGCTCTCAGCTGTCTAGATGGCATATGACTAATTGGGGTGACAAGCATTAATACACTAAGATAGTAACTGCATTATCATGACAGGAGTGGAAGCTTATTCAGAGAACCTCTGCTACAGTGAGGTAGCCATTCCTCTAGGAAGGCAGTCATTTCAGTCATCTCTGGATGGCATTAAGTTTCTCCCCATGACCAACTTATTGTAAATAGTACTAGGGATGGTGTTTCTGGAAGGAGGAATCTATGGTAATCTGACAAATAACTGCTGTGGGATGCTGGGTCAGCTCTAACTGCATGATGATGTTGATGGCAGTAGCAGCACTGTTTCTACCTTCATAGATTAGACTGCCAAGACAGGTAAATATCATAGACATGTTACAATTTAGTCTTGCCTGGCTCTTTGTCACTGTAGGTGATGGAGGGGTAAAAAAAAAAAAAAAGTGTGACTAGTTCCCACAAAGAGGTTAGAATCTCATTGAAGGTACAATTCACACGCTTGACAAAATTAGTAAGAAAAAAACAACACAACCATGTTTAATTTTGTCAATCTAAGCCAGTAAAAGTAAGGTATAACTTGTGATTATTTTATTTCATTTCGTTTTTTAAAAGATGACCGGTAAGGGGATCTTAACCCTTGACCTGGTGTTGTCAGCACCACACTCTCCCAAATGAGCTGACCGGCCATCCCTACACAGGGATCTGAACCTGCGGCCTTGGTGCCATCAGCACCACACTCTCCCAAGTGAGCTGCGGGCTGGCCCTTGTGATTATTTTAAAACCTGCTTCAGGGTGCTATGTCCTGTGTAATGGATAGGACTTTCTACTGCACACTCTTTGGATAAAATCAGGCCTCTGAAAAGAATGCATTAGCAAAAAACATTTCAGCTACCTGGATTCTTTTCTGCTAACTGTGTACATGATACCTGACATTTTGCTGGTCGTTTGGGAAAGGTACACATGGAACAAGTTATTCAGAGAAGGGGTCATACAGTAAAACTCATTTTTGGTGAGAAAAGAACCAACTAGAAATGGGAAGGGAATTCTATTTCCTGCCTCAACTCTTTACTCCAGGTCTTTCCATATCATTTTTCCTTCTTCTCAGAGTAATTAGCTGAAGAATCCTATTCCTTTTAAAAGTCTGGCTTAAATGAATTTCCTTAAAATACCCCCAGAACCACTGATTTCCTTCACCAAACCCCTTTGATCTCCATTTATATGAATTAGCAGTTGTTGTGTTAAAATTCTCAAAAGTATCAAAGTTTGTCTTATTTCAAAAGAGAAAACTAATCAAGGTTAACACCTCTTTTAACTTCAGCCATTTTCATCTTTGAGCACATGTTACCTGAGTTTGAGCCAGCAAGGCAGCAGAGACTCAGTGATTTGGTATCTATTTCTTATAGAGGAGTTTCCAGATTTTGTTGGTTAGATACAAGGAGATAAACAGCAAATGAGAAGCAAGGATTCCCTTCTGCCAGTGTCTTGCATTGAAGGCAGAGTAGTCCAGCCTCTTCACACGGAAGGTTGTTATCAACACAATCATCATAGCAATAATAATAATAGCTAATATTGAGTTATACTAAGTGCCAAGTGCTGTAATAAAAATTTTTTTTTTTTTTGTCCTTTTTTGAGACCGGCCACACCGTGCTCAGCCAGTGAGCGCTGTGAGCGCACTGGTCATCCCTATATAGGATCCGAACCCGTGGCGGGAGCTCTGCTGCGCTCCCAGCGCCGCACTCTCCCGAGTGCGCCACAGGCTCAGCCCTGTAATAAAATTTTTATATGTGTTATTTCATTTAATCTTAACTTTGAAGTGGGTAAAGTGGATCCCCATTTTTCAGATGAGGCATTGCGCACAGAATAGTCAAGTAATTTGCTCAAGGAAACATGGCTAATTAAGCAGTGAGTTCAAAATTTTAACCCAGGCACTCTGACTTCACTGCCTTGAAAGAGGTTACCATGTAGGTATCATGTATCGGTAGGGCAGGTTATACATGCACACTGAGTGTGAGGTGCTGAATTCCCTAAATGGGAGAACAGATGCAGGGCTGTGGGGGGCCAGAGGCAGATCACTGCTATCTGGTACATCAGGGAAGGGCTTTCAGAAAAGATGGAACTACCTAAAATCATATAATAGAAAACAATGATATTTTTTCTGCTGGTGCTGAAAAGAAAGTACCTGGTAACCCAGAGGGTGCTCATTGATGCAAAACTCTGCTAGACAAATTACTGAGATATTCCCTTCTTGGACGGCATTGCTGGGAGGTTGAGGAAGACAGGAGCATAGGAGTCTGTAAGGGATTTCTCAAAGCAAAGCACTCTGCCCTCTAAAACTCAGTGAGGAAGTTTTTTGGAAGAAAATGTATCCTTGATAGATGTTCAAGACATATTTGGAGATTGCTTTTTTAAAAAGTACCAAGAGGGTGAAGATATTTTAAGAATGAAAACAATCTCTTCTATGGGACAGGAAGAGGCTTATTATTCTAACCTATTTGTAACTGGGTGAAATATAAACCAGGCAGTGTGAATTTAGTTCTATTGATCCAAACAGGATTATTTCACAGTGTGGAGTAGAAATAAAAATAGACTGTGTAAGTACCTTGGTCCCAGACAGACCTTGTTGTGTATGTGCCAACTTTGTCTCCATACCATGTAGGGTGAGAATCTTACTGGGCAGAGAGACACTTTAGACTAAATAGGGCATTTAGAATTCTTGTAGACACCTAGTTTCTCCCTGTAGACATATACACCAGGAGCTTCCATATCTCACTTTGTCATTCGTATTTTTTACAGAACTCGAGGCAAATGCTGCCATAGTCTCTGGACAAAGGTAAGATGATCATTTCTGCAGACTCATCATGAATACAGCATAAGCCTCTTTGAAGGATTTCAGTTTTCTCAGTCTTTAAAACTCTCCTCACCTTGTCCTTTTCCTTCACTATTACATCAGTCTGTTTTTACTACTAAACGTAGAGAGCTGTCATGAGTCCTAACACCTCAGAGGTAACATTTCTCTTAATAAAATCTGGTGGCTAAGTTTCTACCTTTTATGATTATTTCAAAAACTGAATGAGATAACATGTTCAGCACTCAACACAGTAAATAACTAGTAAATGTTCAATATATGGGAGCTCTTGTTATCATTGTCCTTAATAATAGTCCTTGCAATTACCTTCTAAAGTATAGCTGTTTGATCCTCAAGCAGAAAGAGAGAGTCAGACAGGGTCTGACCCCAAAACCCATGCTTTTTTCTGTTATACTCTCCTGCCCCACATAACCTAACAAAATGAAATAACAGCTGTGGCTTCAACCACAGGAATGCACTAAATAACATTTTAAAGAATTTCTTATATTTGTACAGCAACTTGGTTTGTAAAACACCTTCACAATAATTTTCTCATTTAATCTTCATATCAGCCCTGTAAGGAGGTAGTAATAGCCAACATATATTTGAATGCTATTCCATGCCATGCACTGAGCTACAAGCTCCCTAGATGTATTATCTCATTTAATTTTGACGTGTCTATTAGGAAAGTAAATTCTTTCTTTAGATGAGGAATCTTAAGGCTCAGAGAGGTTAACTAAATTGCCCAAGATTACAGAGTAAATGGTGAAGCTGAGATTCAAATCCAGACCTTCTGACTCCAGAGCCCTCACATTTAACCTATGTATTGAAGCAGACAAGATGGGAATTTATAGTTGAAGAGTCTAAAGGATAGAGAGAGTTAAATATCATGGCTAATAAATGCATAGCTAAGATTTGACCCCTGTTCATCTGACTCCAAATTAATTGCTTTTCCTGCTGTACCACTCTGCCTGTCTGGTTTTATTTGGATTAAACTAATATTTGGATTCTTCTGCATTTCACAAGCATACTCCAACCATATGGTTAGAGAAAGAAGCTGATCAGACCAATACTGTGGGTATTTGTTTCCAGAGCTGCTTGAGCATTGACCATATAAGTACCAAGACAGTATTGCTGTGGCTTTTGTTTTACCAGGAGAAAGAAGCACCTCCATTAGGAATCTTCCTTCCTCAGAGGCTTTGGCCATTTTCTGGGCTCCCAGCCAGAAAGCCATCCTTACCACCTCTAAGAAGAGGTGTAAATCTCCCTGACTTGTAATTCCACTCCTGCTCCAGCCTCACCTCTCCCTGACTCTTTGCTTGCCTTAGCCTTTTGGGTGTGGGGCAGCTGTTAGATATAAAGCTAGGGTAGTGAACACGGTGGTCCAATTCCCAGCCATAGTGCTACTAGCAAAGGGTCCTCTGGCAGGAGTGAACAGTGGAGGGGTAGGGATAGTTGACAGTCAAGCACGGTTCATGTCCTTAAAGAGCTCACAATATAGTGGAAAACACAAGCATTAAAATAGAACATGCTGTACCGTTTCATGGGTGCTCTAGAATGCCAGATACAGACTGTGAACCCAAAAAACAGAAGAGACAACTAGTGAGGTCATGAAAGACTCCCCAGAAGAGGTAGCCCTTTGACCAGTTGTTTTGTTGCATTACTTTTATTTCAGTTCCATGCCTTGCAAGCAAATTTAATCAGCTTTTTTTCTAATGATTTTTTTTTTTTGCTTTTTTCGTGACTGGTAAGGGGATAGCGCACTGGCCACCCCTATATAGGATCCGAACCCACGGTGGGAACGTCGCCTCGCTCCCAGCGCCGCACTCTCCCGAGTGCGCCACGGGCTCGGCCCCCTAATGATTTTTAAATGAAGTTTTTGAACCATTTAAATTTTAAAAGTTTATTAAAGAAAACTTGAAATTCAGATCAGAGAATTACAAAGAAGAAAATAACTCACTAATAAACCAGTATTTCTACGACTCAACAATATTTGCTGTGTGTGTTTTAATTCATCTTCTAGTCCTCCTTACAGAATATGCATACAGACAGAGATAAAGTGTCAGATTTATGTGTATATATCTCACACCCATTCATTCGTGGCTACATATATATATTTGTTATATATTATAGTGAAAATGAGATTGTACTATTCATAATGATGGTGACTTTTTTCCCACTTAAAGTGTCATAAACAGTTTTTGTCATTAAATAATCTTCCACAACATGATTTTTCATGACTGCATGTGGATGTGACATGATTTAGTTAACTAATCTATTGTTAGGCATTTAGGTCTTCTTTTTTCACTAATATAAATAAAATGCTTTGACATACTCATGTGTAATTAGAACTCTGTAAAAAGATTTGTTTCCTTAGGCACCTAGAAATGGAATTGCTGGGTCAGAAGATTACACGAGGGTTTCTCAACCTCAACATTATTGACATTTTGGACCAGATAAACTCTTCGTTGTGGGGGGCTGTCTTATGTATTATATAGGATGTTTAGTGGCATCCTTGATTTCTACCCAAAAGATGCCAGTAGCTTCTTCCCCCCCAAGTTGTGACAATCAAAAATGTCTCCAGACATTGACAAATGTCCCCTAAGAAGCAAAATTGCCCCCTATTGAGAGCCATTGGGTTACACAATTTACACTCCATTAGTAATGTATGAAAATGGTTTTGTCCCTGTATCCTAAAGAACACTGAATATTACCAATTGTAAAGCTTTGCATACTAAAAAAAGGGGGGGTTGAGGGAGGGCAGTCAATTTACCTACCAGTATATTGTGAATATATTCCCATAATGTGGCTTGTAATATGCCATTATCTGACTGTACCAGGTTCATAGTAAATGCTAACATTTGTTAGTAATTTCTTAGATTTTAGATACTATTTTGAGTTAGTAGCAATTTTCAAACATCTTATATTAAACACCTTTTTTTTTTTTCTGGGGTTTTTTTTTGAATTTTTATTTTGTCAATATACAATGTACTTGGTTATTATGGCCCATCACTGAAACCTCCCTCCCTCCTCCTCTCCCCCCTCCCACCCAACAATGTCCTTTCCATTTGCTTATTGTAACAACTTCAAAGGATTGTAGTTGTTATATCTTCTTCTCCCCCCCCCCCCGGATTTCTTTTTTGTGTGTGTATGTGAGTGAATTAATTAATTTATTTTTAGCTCCCACCAATAAGTGAGAACATGTGGCATTTCTTTTTATCTGTCTGACTCATTTCACTTAATATTATTCTCACTTAGCTCTTTTGCCCATTTTTTAATTGGGTTGCTTGTTTTTTTCTTGTAAAGTTGTTTGAGTTCCTTGTATATTCTGGATATTAATCCTTTGTCAGGTGTATATTTTGCAAATATTTTCTCCCACTCTGTTGATTCTTCCAATCCAAGAGCATGGGATATCTTTCCATCTTCTTGTATCCTCGCTAATTTCTCTCAGAAGTGGTTTGTAGTTCTCATTATAGAGATTTTTCACATCCTTGGTTAGCTCGATTACTTAGCTCTTTTGCCCATTTTTTAATTGGGTTGCTTGTTTTTTTCTTGTAAAGTTGTTTGAGTTCCTTGTATATTCTGGATATTAATCCTTTGTCAGGTGTATATTTTGCAAATATTTTCTCCCACTCTGTTGATTCTTCCAATCCAAGAGCATGGGATATCTTTCCATCTTCTTGTATCCTCGCTAATTTCTCTCAGAAGTGGTTTGTAGTTCTCATTATAGAGATTTTTCACATCCTTGGTTAGCTCGATTACTTAGCTCTTTTGCCCATTTTTTAATTGGGTTGCTTGTTTTTTTCTTGTAAAGTTGTTTGAGTTCCTTGTATATTCTGGATATTAATCCTTTGTCAGGTGTATATTTTGCAAATATTTTCTCCCACTCTGTTGATTCTTCCAATCCAAGAGCATGGGATATCTTTCCATCTTCTTGTATCCTCGCTAATTTCTCTCAGAAGTGGTTTGTAGTTCTCATTATAGAGATTTTTCACATCCTTGGTTAGCTCGATTACTTAGCTCTTTTGCCCATTTTTTAATTGGGTTGCTTGTTTTTTTCTTGTAAAGTTGTTTGAGTTCCTTGTATATTCTGGATATTAATCCTTTGTCAGGTGTATATTTTGCAAATATTTTCTCCCACTCTGTTGATTCTTCCAATCCAAGAGCATGGGATATCTTTCCATCTTCTTGTATCCTCGCTAATTTCTCTCAGAAGTGGTTTGTAGTTCTCATTATAGAGATTTTTCACATCCTTGGTTAGCTCGATTCCTAGGTATTTTAAACACCTTTTTCATGATTCTAAAAAATTACAAAATACAAAATCTTTTAATTTTTGAAGAGGAGTATTACATGTTGAGTATTCCTTATCTGAAATTCTTGGGACCCAAAGTGTTTTATATTTCAGATTTTTTCAGATTTTGAAATATTTGCATTAGGCTTACCATTTACACATCCCGAATTTGAAATCTAAAATGCTCCAGTGAGCATTTCCTTTAAGCATCATGTCAGTGCTCAAAAAGTTTTGGATTTTAGTGCATGTCATGTTTCAGATTATCAGATTTGAGATGTTCAACCTATATTGTCTTAGGAAAATGGAGGAGGAAGTTTGAGGAATTTTCTTCCCTAACATCTTTTGTTTTACAGCAATTTCACCAGCATTATGCTTTAATATTTTACTTTACTAACATAACAAGCTAGACTCACTTATAAATTCTCAGTAATATAGAAGGTAATAGTACTCATTGTCCTGGGGTGGAATATTTTCTCTCCAGAATGACTATGTAGTTCTTAACATCCTACCTTATGAATGAAATCCTATCTGAAGAGCCTCTTTTTGCACACCTGATCCCCTCACCTCTTTGGAAACTTTGTGTTTCCCTTTGTCAGCAGTGAGCCCAAAGAAATAGTTGAAAAATCCAAAACCCCAAGTCGAAGAAACTCCCGAACTGAAGAGCCTACTCTGGCATCTGAAAATGTGGAAAACGGACATCGTAAACGATCCTCTCGACCTGCTTCGGCCTCCAGCTCTACTAAAGGTTAGCAATGGAATGTGGGTGCTATTTGTGGGTCCGTAGAAGAACAGAGTTCTTATCACAGCAGCAGAAAACTTTGTCCTTCATCTTTGCTTCTATTCCTTAAATTAGTCATTTTAATTTCTCCTATTTGTATGGTTATTCCTTTGTTAGTTCATTTAACTGTGTTTTCTGTGTGTTTACACAAGAGCAACAAGCACTGCTGGAGAAAAGAACATAACAGGACAGATTATTTCCACTTTAAATTCATGATCGCCTGCTTCAGATAGGTCTTGAATATGGTCCAGCCATCTTTCTCTGGTCAGCTCTCTTTCCTACTCTCTACTATTTTTTTTTTTTTTTGAATTTTTATTTTGTCAATATACAATGTGGTTGATTATGGCCCATCACCGAAACCTCCCTCCCTCCTCCTTCTCCCCCTCCCACCCAGCAATGTCCTTTCCGTTTGCTAGTTGTAACAACTTCAAAGGATTGTAGTTGTTATATCTTCTCCACCCCCCCGCAATATTTTTTGTGTGTGAGTTTATTTATTTATTTTTAGCTCCCACCAATAAGTGAGAACATGTGGTATTTCTTTTTCTCTGCCTGACTCATTTCACTTAATATAATTCTCTCAAGGTCCATTGTTGTTGTTGCAAATGGCAGTATTTCATTCGTTTTTATAGCTGAGTAGTATTCCATTGTGTAGATATACCACATTTTCCGTATCCACTCATCCAATGATGGACATTTGGGCTGGTTCCAACTCTTGGCTATTGTAAAGAGTGCTGCAATGAACATTGGGGAACAGGTATACCTTCGACTTGATGATTTCCATTCCTTTGGGTATATTCCCAGCAGTGGGATAGCTGGGTCATATGGTAGATCTATCTGCAATTGTTTGAGGAACCTCCATACCATTTTCCATAGAGGCTGCACCATTTTGCAGTCCCACCACCTACTCTCTACTCTTTTTAAACTTCTGGCCCCTACTTCCTTCCCTCTTTCTCATTAGAGACCTTCACCTCTTCACAAAGAAACTAGAACTCCTTCAACTTCCCACTACCAAGACATAAATCTACCAGTATCTTCTTTTGCTCCTATGATAATAGAGCAGCTGTCACTCCTCAAGTCTAAGGCCAGTTCCTCCATCTATGTCTTTAATCCCATCTTTTCTGATCTTTTCAAGAATCTTACATTACCAATTTTCTCTTCTCTGTTAACTGCTATCTTCTTTTTGAATTAACTCTTCCCTTGGCTTCTGTGACCCAGAACTCTCAGTCATTTTCTGTTACCCCTCTCAGTCTCTTTCTCAGTCTCTGTACCTAGCCAGTTGATGTTGGCCTTCCTCAAACTTCACTCCTGAGTTGCTTTTTCTCTTCAACTTATATTTTCTCCAGAATCGATCTCATTCATGCCCCACTTCTTTAGTTATAACTTCTCTTAGATGACTTATAAGTTTTTATTTCTAGTACAGACCCCTAGAGATCTTAGACAATGGTATGCACATCCATAACAACCTCATACTCAACTTGTCTGAAACCAAACATGATTTTCACCCCCAGCTGTTGTCGACCAGTACTCCAAGGGGAAACGGTGGGAAATGAAGAAAGACACGATTTATTTTACGGGATCAGGAGGACCTTGCAGACTGCTGACCTGTAAGGCATCTTAGTTTGTTTTAGGTTCCTTTTTATAAGCCAGTGAAAATAACAAATAGTATTGATTAAATCAATTATATCTGCTACCAAGCTATTTATAGAACAAAACATTTTCAGCTGCCACAGCACTTGAAGATTCATAGCTAACTACTTAACAAAATAAGAACGTATGTTTCTCATTTACAAAGCTTCCAGGGTCCTGGGTTCAATCGAAGGTCAGACCTCAAAGGAAGGGAGAAGGGGGAAGTAAGCAAAAGGGATGCCAGCCTTGCTGGCTTCCCTAGAATACCAAGGACTTTGTCAACTTGCTTATTCAGTATCCCACATTTCCCCCTTCTGTATTTTGGATGATGACAACCCCAGGACCTCTCATCTGAAGCCGTAATAGGTGGGTAATGGTACAGAATTGCCATAATTGTTGGTTGCTACAATGGAGGCAGACTGAAAAGCACAAAAAGGCAAATGCAGAAGCAATTTAAACACTATTAACAAATACAATAGCTACTGTACAATGTACAAGGGATGCAACTGAGACAGTTTCATTGGTTACAGGAGATATTATAACCATTACCATGGGGCGTTATTTCAAAATTTCCCACAAGTAGCACGTTGGAAGGAGCTACACAGGAGCATAAACCATAGGAAATCACAAGACTTTGAACTTGGTCTATGATAAATACAGTAACAACATTCAGTGAAGCAAGCAATCTTCACAGATCTTGATGGGCTATACCCTGAATTGTATACCATATACTAGTCTCCCAACCCCCAGGCACCACCCAGTCAGACGGCAGCAGGAATTCTAGGTGACGATGAGACCAGTTCCATAACACCTTCTCATTATCTGAAGAAAACCCAACACGGTGGTGCAATTACAGGAGTGGGATAACAACATTCCAGCCAGTGGGGGTGTTTGATAAAAGGCTGTCCGTGTTTATCTGCACAGGAAGACAGCCCGGAGGGGGAGCTCCTTGAGCACCAGTTTTTATCCCATCCAATCCGTACATCATTACAGTCTGCATATGAACTCCTGGATGGTGCTGGAGTCCTTCTGAAGGCATTTCTTTTTTTTCCTTTTTGTCTTTTTTTTCGTGTCTGGCAACGGATCGCAACCCTCAGTGTTGCACCTGTACCGGACCAGGACCGGAAAGGGGATCGCAACCCTTAGTGTTGCTCCCACACCTTGCTCAACCAGTGAGCGGGAACCGGTCTGTATGTGGGATCCGAACCCTCGGCGGGAGCGCCACCACACTCCCAAGCGGCGCACTGTAGCAGTGCGCCACCGGGCCGGCCCCTTCTGAAGGCATTTCTATCCCGTGTGCTAATTTTCCTTGGATGTGGGTATAAAAACAACCAAACCTCGGCTTAGTGGTAAAACAAATGGGTAAAGCAGAAGAATGAACAGTGTAATTAACAGATCTATTGACTTCAGGAACTATAGATCATCGTTCACATATCTTTTTATTTATTTAATTAAAAGAAAAAGCAAAAGTTATAAATCAAGGTTTTATAGTTAAAATAAAGCATTTTGTTATAGTATGAGTTTATAATTGAAAAAGCCTCTAGCAAAGACATATAATCCTGTTTGATTAGTAATCTACACACAAGTTAACAACAAGGCATGTGTAGGGCTTCGAGAGAAACTCAGCAGTTTGGGGGTTTTTTGGGTTTTTTTTAATAGCTTTTAGCTTTTAAAATTAAATAAGTATCAAACATATTACAAATGTGTTGACCCAAAGGCAAATTTAGGCAGATGGTTTAAATTAAATTTTGAAAACATTTATTGTATCAAGAATTTTGGAAAATTAAAGTCGCATGAACTTAAAAAGCATACTTATTTAATAAGCACGCATTCATTATAAGCCATTTTGGTCCACGCAAACACACATAGACATGAACATAACACACTTATGCACACACATATGTAGACATAAACAGATAAAGAACTCACTAGTATAAAAGGACAGTTAGATTTAAATTGTTTTCTTTTATTGAAAGATATCAGTTTATCTATGAGGCCTCACCTTGTTTTAGAGAAAATAAGGTAGCAAAACAGATTGATTTTAGTTTAGTTTTTTGGTTTTTAAATGAGTTACTGAGCTTAAGGTTGAGCCATAGAGCAAACAGAGATAAGGCTATAGAGCTTTGGCGTTTCAAGTGAAAAGCAGCAGACCTAAAAAGAAGGTCTGGTTGGCGCCACGGCTGCATCTCATAAAGCCCCAGTCCTTGGCAAAGAAGAGAAGTATATGCAGTTAAGAAAAGAATTAACTTCTTTTATTTTAGTTTGTCCAATTAAAAGTTCTTTCAGTCACTGACAAAGATTAAGTTTTATCCTTTTTTGGTGACACAAACATGTCCTTGCTTTTTGTTAAGGTTTAGAGTAGGTCTCAGAGCGACTTCACATAGATTCCAGACTATCAGGTGGGAAACCCTGACGAGACTTATTGCATAATTAATCAACAACCAATTAGCTTTCACATTTCTGTCAAGGTTTCCTTCCTTGGGATACCAAGGACTTTGTTATTTAATAACCATTAACAGTTTTACAAGTTACCATCTGGTTACTTTACAGCCGTCTGCTTTAAGGAAACAGTGAAGTTGTATGTTGAGTCTCCCCCTTAGATAAGGAAGTTCCTGTATTTTAAAAGTGAAAGAAAAAACCAAACTTATGGGCTGTTTCAATATCCTGTGAAACTAAGCTCAAATATTAACTGTCTGAATATGTTAAAGGGACTGTCCTGTAATAAG
This sequence comes from Galeopterus variegatus, assembly GCF_000696425.1. Classification (NCBI taxonomy): domain Eukaryota; kingdom Metazoa; phylum Chordata; class Mammalia; order Dermoptera; family Cynocephalidae; genus Galeopterus; species Galeopterus variegatus. The sequence continues at coordinate 353,112 of NW_007726781.1, read as the reverse complement.
AAAAGCATAAATAACAGCGTGAAGTTCAACACACTGTGCAGAGGTGGCTTGAACATATCTAGAAAAAAGCTGGTCATCAATAATTACTGCTGCCGGGCCGGCCCATGGCTCACTCGGGAGAGTGCGGTGCTGATAACACCAAGGCCCCGGGTTCGGATCCCACATAGGGATGGCCGGTTCGCTCACTGGGTGAGCGTGGTGCTGACAACACCAAGTCAAGGGTTAAGATCCCCTTACCGGTCATCTTTAAAAAAAAATTTAAAAAAAAAACTAATTACTGCTGCTAGTCCAGTGCTGGAGCTGTGGGTAAACAGGAGGGAAGTGTTAGATAAAGGAATTGAAGAAGTATTCTTAGGAAAGATGACGGCAGTATGCTGAAAAAATTGTAACAGTTTATTCTGAGGGTAACGGACAGAGATTTGACCAGCAAACTCTGCAAAGGCTTCTTGCCAAGCAGCGACAGAGCTCATTAACCATTGATGCTGCTCTTTGATAATCAAAGCTGTAAGAAATAGATAATAAGGAGTTAAAGTACGAGTCTGATGAGATGGTAAAAAAAAAAAAAAAAGCCACTCCAATGGGCCGTGTTCCTGCCATATTAAAGCAATGGGGATAATAGGTGTGGGAAATAGGATAAGAAATATGGGTAAAGATGGGTTTACGTGAAACACCTGTGCTTTATGAATGGCTTGTTCCACTTTCTGCAATGCATGGATTGCTGCAGGAGTTAAATTTCTGGGAGAATTAGGTGATGAGTCACTCTTTAAGATGTGAAATAAAGGTTGAAGATCCACAGTTGTTAGTTGGAGGGAAAGATGAAGCCAGTTAATGTCTCCCAGTAATTTTTGGAAATCATTAAGTGTCTTCAAAGAATCAAGCCTGATTTGAATTTTTTGTGGGCGGATGGTCTTATTTTCTATGATATGACCCAAATAGGTAAAGGGGTGTTGCGTTTGAATTTTTTCTGGAGATAGAACCAAACTATAAATAGCTAATACCTTAGAAAGGGAAACAAATATTGAAAATAAATGCTGTTGATTTTCATGGGCAATGGGAACATCATCCATATAATGGATGATATATGCCTGAGGACATTGGCGTTGTAAAGGCTCAAGAACATTAGAAATATATTTTTGACATAATGTAGGACTATTAGCCATACCTTGTGGCAATACCTTCCATTGATATCTTTTCATGGGGGCCTGAAAATTAAAAGAGGGTACGCTAAAAGCGAACCGTTCACAATCTGAAGGAGACAAGGGGATGGAAAAGAAACAGTCCTACAGGTCCAGGACTATTAAATAAAATGAAGCCAGGATGGCTATAGGAGACAGAAGGCCAGGCTGTAAAATGCCCATGGGTTTCATAATTACATTAATAGCTCGGAAGTCTTGCAAAAGTCTCCACGAGCCAGATTTTTTCTTAATGACAAAAATAGGTGTACTCCAAGGACTATTAGAGGGCTCAATATGGCCCTTTTGAAGTTGATCTTGAACCAAATTTTGACAAGCAAGCAATTCCTCCTAAGGGGCCACTGATCCACCCGTACAGGTGTATCTAAGATCCAAGAAATTGGATCAGCGGTGGCAGGAGATATCAGGGCCCCCATTATAAAGAGGTAGAGGAATGGTGCAGAATTTCACTGGGACTCAATTGTAAAGCTCCCATATACTGTAAGACATCACATCTTCAACAAATTAATAGGTATAGGTATAGAAGAAAGCATAAGAAGGACGAAAAGTCCCAGAATGGCTTCATTTGACAATGAAGGAAAGAGTCCAAGTGAGGAAAGAGTTCCTCTGCCAAAGTGTACTTGATTGACTGATCCCTTGGAGCTCAGTTATGGCTGGCTGCAAAGGTGAAGAAGCAGGCCAATATGTTTGGGGCATGACAGCTCCCGTATCTAATAACCCCTTAAAGAATTTTCCCTGAATTGGTAACACTAATTCTGGATGTCCCTTTCCTATTTGTTGTGCCCAATAGGCTTTATCAGATGATCCAAATCCCTGCTTTCCCTGTGAGGTATTTTGAAGAACTTTACCTGTAATTAAGAGGGACCAATACTAGTTGAGCTATTTTCATGTCAGGAGAGACAGTGATGATTCCTTGCCCTGCAGCAGCCATAACTCATATCTCTCCAGTATAATCAGAGTCAATGACTCCAGGAAACACCTAAAGACCTATTTAAAGTAAGGCTGCTCCATCCCAAGATAATCCCTACACTGCCTGAAGATAAAGGGTCAAATATACCAGTAGGGATAACTTGTGGCCCCATAGTAGGAGTTAACACAAACCAAGCTGTGAGGCTGAGATCCAATCCTCCACTTCCTCTGGTTGCTCGAGAGAGGTCGGTGGTGGTTTTTTGGAAGCCAACTCCAGAATTTGGGGAGGATAGATGGACATGGCCGCCATTGATTGATGGAGCCGGGCCAGGCCCTGTTTCCCATTTCCCCACTGGGGAAGAAGCCAACCCTCTACTGTGGTTTTGGAATGGCATTCATTAGCCCAGTGGTGTCCCCTCTGACATCTTGGGCAGATATTTGGAGCAGGTGTAGAAGGGAAGTTATCAGGAGTGGAAGCTTGATTAGGACATTGCTTTGCAAAAATGACCTCCTTTTCTGCATTTAAAACATGTTTTGGATCTATACCTTTGATCTTTTTCCTTGCTCTCTAAAACACTGAGAGAACATTATATTTTGCAGAGCAGTGGTAAAAGCTACCCCCTGCATATATGAAGTCTCAGTATCCACAGAGACGGATGTAGTCAGAAAATGTCCCCTTACAATCAGGGCGAATAGCAGTCTGGCAAGCCGAATTGGCATTTTCATAAGCCAGCTTCTTGGTCAGCAGCATTCCAGCCTCCCCATCTACCACTAGGCATCCCACGGCCTGCAGCAAATGGAACAAGAAGTCCTGGTATGGCTCATCGGGACCCTGACGGATCTTACTAAGTTCTTCTGTTTTAATACCGGCTATGGGAAGCCTCCTCCAAGCTTGCTGGGCAATGGTATTAATCTGTTGTTAAACATCAGCGGAGAATCCTAACTGTTGCACCACCGTGGAGAAGTCACCCTCACCAGCTAACATATCAAAAGTGATTTCAAGTCTTTCTCTGAAAATTCTGATTTCCACAAAAGGTATCTGCCTCCACTACGACAGGCTTTTGCTATATTTTTCCACTCTGCTGGGGGGAGAGCTTGGACCGCCATTGTCTCAAGTAAACTCAAAGTAAAAGGAGCCATAGTTCCATATTGTGCAACCACGGTTTTTAGCTCCTTCAGAGTTTTAAAAGGGAGCAGTTGATACTCCCATACCACTCGTCCCTCAGCATTTAAAGACTCTAACAGGATAACATCTATATCCCTGCAAGCCATCTTCCCCTCTCTCCCTTGCCATTAGGAGAGCCTTCTGTAAAGGAGACATTTGGGGGGCATGGTGTAGGATAGGGTATGTCTGAGGCGCTACGGGGCCATGGGAAGACAGAGAGGACGCCTTTAAAGACCATTTATGATTTTGACAGCAGGACTTCATCAGATGGTCAAAAGCCAACAAAAGGTCAGGGGACTCAAGGGCCAAAGATGGGGGTGAAGGCAATGGCTCAGCAGAAAGTGATTCTACTTTACTATCTATTTCCTCTTTATCCTCTGTCTATTCAGTACATTCCCCAATCAAAGGTTTTTCAATAACATCAGTGTGGGAAGAAAGTATATCAGGAACTTCAATAGGTTTAGAGACAGTTGAGATCACAGGGGCTTTAGAAGCCTCATGGCCAGGAGGTAAACAGTCTCTGATCAAATTCCATGAAGAAAAAGTGTCCAGGGCCAGCCCGTGGCTCACTCGGGAGAGTGCGGTGCTGATAACACCAAGGCTCTGGGTTCGGATCCCATATAGGGATGACCGGTTCGCTCACTGGCTGAGCTGGTGCTGACAACACCAAGCCAAGGGTTAAGATCCCCTTACCGGTCATCTTTAAAAAAAAAAAAAAAGAAAGAAAGAAAAGAAAAAGTGTCCACAGGAACCTTAGAAGGACCCACAACACAATAATATTCTCGAAGCTATCTCCCAACATGTTCCCAAGTTTCAATATTGACTGTCCTTTCTTCAGGAAACCGGGGGCAGACTTCTTGAATATAATGTAAAAATTTTTCTAATTGAATAATAGAGACCTTGCAGCCTCAGTCTTTAAACATACATTTCAAAACTTGGAGAAAGAGATTCCACTCTTTAAGTTTTCTAATTGAACAATAGAGACCTTGTAGCCCCGGGAGAAAGAGATCCAGCTCTTTGTTCCCTCCTTGTCCCATTAGTTTTACTCCTGACTATCTGACTATATACCTTTGTCCCTAAACAGAATTGGCAAACACCCTAAAACACAAAGGTTTCCTCACCTATTTCCAAGAAGTTTCCCTGTACTCAAGTCCCTGTTTGAGTGCCACTTTGTTGTTGACTAGTACCCCAAAGAGAGACAGTGGGAAATGAAGAAAGACATGATTTATTTTATGGGATCAGGAGGACCTTGCAGACTGCTGACCTGTAAGGCATCTTAGTTTGTTTTAGGTTCCTTTTTATAAGCCAGTGAAAATAACATAGTATTGATTAAATCAATTATATCTGCTACCAAGCTATTTATAGAACAAAACATTTTCAGCTGCCACAGCACTTGAAGATTCATAGCTAACTACTTATCAACAAAATAAGAACGTAAGTTTCTCATTTACAAAGCTTCCAGGGTCCTGGGTTCAATCGAAGGTCAGACCTCAAAGGGAGGGAGAAGGGGGAAGTAAGCAAAAGGGATGCCAGCCTTGCTGGCTTCCCTAGAATACCTAGGACTTTGTCAACTTGCTTATTCAGTACCCCACACCCAACGTCAGGTCCTCTGCCATTGTTCCCCATCTCGGTGAATGGCAAGTCCTCCATGACAATCTCTCTCCCCTCACCCTCACATCAGACTCATCCCAAAAAGCTGCCAATTTTGTCTCAGGTGGTCCAAATTCATCCACTTTTTTCCATCTTTGCTGCTCCCCATTAGCTGAAAACACTTCAATGATTTATCATTGTAATTAGGATTAAAGTCTAAAAGCCTCAGCATGACCCATAAGGTCCTGTGTGGTCTGGCCCCTGTCATCCTCTCCCAGCCTTATCTCACTTCCCTCAGCAACTTGGATGTGCCATCCTCATCTCCTCACAAGGCATGTGCATATATTGTGGCTATTGCAGGCGGTGCTCTTCCCACTTCCCACCTCTCTTCTCTTGTTTAACTTCCCTCTCTTCCCACTTATCTTAGCTCAATTGTCACTGCTACGAGGAATCATAGAACCAATTTCTTCTCCTTCATAACACCACAGCTGTAACTTTATGCCTATTTGTGTGGTAGGTAATTAATAAGTATACTCTGTGAGGGCAAGAGATGATGTTAGTTTTTGCTCACCACTGTATCCCTGGTGCCTAGCATGGTACTTAATACAGGGACGTATTAGTAATTTTTAAATGAATAACCATCTATCTAATATGTATTAAGTACTTACTACATACCAAACCCTAGGGATATAAGTCTCTGTCTTTACCACCTTGAAAGACAAACTCTAATACAGTGTTAAATGCTGTGATAGCAAAACTAGGTGGTACTCTAAGAGCATATAGACTGGATGCCTAGCTCCCCTGCCAGGTCAGAGAAGGCTTCCTGGAGAAAATTAAACTGAGACCTAAAGAATGAGGAGGCATTAACCAGGTTACGGGGGTTGGATAGAGTATTCTAGACAAAAGGTATAGCATGCGCAAAGGCCCAGATCCAAGAGAGGGTATGATACCTCATCCTCTCCAGAAATGCACTGAGCTTGAGTAGCTCAGCTTGGGCAAGAGCTGAGATCCTGGCTGATTACTTGATATCAGCAGGACTGCTGAGAAAGTCAAGTACCATTGGGATGCCAGCCCGAAGACCAGGGCAGATTCTGGTGTACTGACACTGGACTCCAGACACTGACCTGAGGACTCAGCTATTGTTGGCAGGTCATGTTTTTAGGCAGGAATGTCATGATGCCTCACAAAAGCCCCTGGGAGTAGGCCACAGGTCTACAGATTATATACAGGTAAAACGAGTTGTAGAAAGTACCGCCACCTTACCTCAGCCTGCTAAATAGTGAGAGGAAAAGTTGGCGGGTGGGGCCTTCTTTCCTTTCCAGGCATACTGTGTACTGTACACTATAGGCAAGGTCCTCTTAGGTGTCCTCACTGTAGGTGCAGAAGTGAAGCCAACAACTTTCTTTCTCCTCCTTGGGAATCATCTCCTAGGCAGAAACTTGTTTGGAAGGAAGCATGCCTTTCAGTATATTGAAGTACTAAATTTAGAGAATGAATGAGAAGGTGCCTGGAGTTCCATAGGAAAATCTGCTTCCCCTCAGTTTGGCATGTTCTTGTAGCCCCTCACTTTCCCAAAGGATGAAGGTCTTCTAAGCTCTAGAATATGGTGTGTAATTACCATTAAAGGAGCAAAAAGGTATCGGCCTTTAGAGATGTCACACACCAGAGTTTTGAAACCTCAGCCTGAACCCAGAGCCTCAAGGTATTAAAATTATTGTTTATAGTGCACCAGAGCAGCTGGGACAGTTAAGAAGAGCTGCTTAAGTTAGAGCCTCCCTGCAGAGAACTGCCAGACAAGAAGAGATGAAAGCTGGAACTGTTTTAGAGGGGGGTGAGGGACTGGGGAATAAGCCTATACACTTAAACTGGACATTGTCCCAAAGTGATGGTAGTCCTGTTGTAATGCCTGTCCACATCTGTATTAGTCAGGGTTCTCCAGAGAGACAGAATCAATAGGATAAGTTATAATTATATGAAAGGGATTTATTAGGGGAATTAGCTCACGTGACTATGAAGAAAAGTCCCACGATAGTCTATAAACTGGATGCCGGTAGCGTGGCTCAGTCCAAGTCCAAAGGCCTCAAAACCAGGGAAGCTGATGGTGTTCTTGGTGTAAGTTCTGGAACCCAAAAGCTGATGAGTCTCGAGCTCTGATGTCCACAGATAGGAGAGAAGAGTGTATCCCAGCTCCAATGGACAGAGAGAGCTTTACCTCTTTCCTACGTCTTTTGTTCTCTCTGGACCCCCAGCAGATTGGATGGCTCCCACCCAAATTGAGGGTGGGTCTTTCCCACCCAGTCCACTCAGACTCTCATACTAATCTCTGCTGGAAACACCCTCACGGACACACCTAAAAAGATAGCTTTACCAGGTTTCTCAGCATTCCTTCATCCAAGTTGACACCTAGATTAACCTTCACAACATCCATGTTTTCAGGCTTACCAACTGGCTTGGAAGAAGCCATAGTGACTCTCAAGCTTTGTGATCTTGTATGGAGCAGTGTTGTGTAAGCATCTCCTTAGAGGATGGCAGAGCTCTGGCCAGCCCTAGGAATGACAGTCATGTGTAGATCTTCACATCAGCCTCAAACCCTCAGGCTATCATTCTCTAGCTGTACCAGGGTAGGTTACCTTTTAATAAATCAGAAATGAGTACTATAGCTCTTGGTTTTTAAGTGTTAGAGCTCTTGATTCCAAATTAATAAATATGCATATTATTTGGCTTGCTATGTTATATCCAAAAATGTGAACTGAGTCATAAAATAACTTACTGTGATTGTATTTTAACCGAAACCCACAAAAGTGATCACAGAATATCAAGTTGGTTTCTAAAATTTATGCATCTCAAACTTGGAGACATATGGAGTATTGGAGAAATATGTAGTATTAAACATGAAGTATCTTCCACAGAATCAGTACTTTATAAAGTTTTGAAGGGAAAATGGATTTTTCCTTTTTTGCATTTACGAGATTTTGGTCATATATGCAGAAACATTCTGTGTTTCTCATGAAAATCTTGAAAGCTGATAAATATTATGAGCAGTTTAAAATGAGAAGCCTTAGGGCCGGCCCGTGGCTCATTCGGGAGAGTGCAGTGCTGATAACACCAAGGCTCCGGGTTCGGATCCCATATAGGGATGGCCGGTTAGCTCACTGGGTGAGCGTGGTGCTGACAACACCAAGTCAAGGGTTAAGATCCCCTTACCGGTCATCTTTTAAAAAAAATAAAAATAAAAAAAATAAAATGAGAAGCCTTAGTACTTTTGAGTTGTCAGAGAACCAGTGACATTAATCATACTCCTGCTGTGAGCAAAGTTTGGTTTCATCATGCTGGCCAATTGGAGTGGATGGGATGGATGATTTCTGGGCAAGTCCAGGAGGCCCACATAGTTGTTTGGTCACTTTTTTTTTTTTTTAAAGATGACCAGTAAGGGGATCTTAACCCTTGACTTGATGTTGTCAGCACCTCCCAAGTGAGCCAACCAGCCATCCCTATATAGGGAGCCGAACCTGTGGCCTTGGTGTTATCAGCACCACACTCTCCCAAGTGAGCCACGGGCCAGCCCTGTTTGGTCACTTTCTGATCTGTTGTTTTGGTTTTTGGTTGTTTGGGTTTTCTCCCCCATTTTTAATTACAAACACAAAAATTGGCACCCACAAATCAGTGAACTTCTTTTTAAAATTGCATTTGATCAGGTGTGTTATTTACAAACATGCAAATGAGTAGTTCTTCATGACATGTTGAATTCACTGTTAACACAGAAATGATTTTTCTAGTTTCCTTTGCCATTCTTTATTTACTCTTCTATTTATAGTAGTTTTATGTTATATTTCAACTGTGAAAAAGGATCAGTAGTTAAAAACATGATGTTCAAAGCATAAGTTTGAAAACAGGGAAAATATATTAATATGAGGGAAGTTCAGAGCAGCCTATAATCATCAGCAGCTGTGGGTGTCCCTGGGGCACCCATAGGTGCCTCTAACAGCCAAGTAGGTGACAGCCCTACCCTACGCACAGCTAGTGAGTTGAGAGGCAACAATCTAAAAAAAACCCAGGGTATACAGATATAGTTAATTAAAACAGAAGTGGAAATGCCTATGAGCATAATTAGATACATCTTCTGGGAGAATAACTGCCTGAAACTGTACTCTTGTAGCATCATTTAGAAACCAGGCATGCAAATTTTGAAGGAAAATTTCCAGAATTTTTTACAATTCCATAAAAGTCGTGGCTAGAAGCAGTACAATAAAAAGCACAATGAAGTAAGCAAGGTCAAGGTCAATTTCTAAAATTCCTTGGAAGGTAAAGCCCACATACTAGAGGATTGAATAAAAACCTTGTAGATTTGGCCTAATTTGCTTATGGTCAAAATGAGGCAACCAGGCTGAAAAAAAATACCTTTATGAAATTACAAATGTTCCCTAATGACATGTGAGGGTACTTCAAAAGGTCATGGAAAGATTCATATTATCTTTCAATTCTATTTTTCCATGAAATTTTTGAAATACCTTCCTATATGGACATATACATGAAAGATTGTTATTGACCCAGTTCTTTGCCAACCACATAGTTGGTTCTAAACATGGATGTAAAAGTCCTGACTACACTACTAGTCTTTGAACTATTTGCATGTCTGTCTGTGAAGACACAATTTTGTAAAATTCTTGGTGGTTAAAAAGCTGAAGTTTTCAACAAAATATGTGTGTGTGTGTGTGTGTGTATATTATATATATATATATTTTTTACAGTATGGTATTGATTGTGGAGGGTTGGGAGTGGGATTATTCCGTCGGATAGGCGAGGCAGCCTTCAGGAACAGTGTGCTGATCAAGGCTTGATGCATACCCTGGCTGTATCATTTGTCACTACATCACTTCCCTAGAATTCCTTACTTCAAAGTGGAGTGGTAAAAATAGTAACATTTTGGAGGGAGTATAAAACTGAACCACAAAAAAAAAAAAAAAAAAACTTCCATCTTTTCAGACAGATTTATAAAGATAGGGAAAGTGACTTTGCTCTATGACCCAGGGAAGGTGATAGAGACTCCAAAATCAGTTTAAAATGTTTTATTATGTTTTGGCAGCTGACCAGTATGGTGATCTGAACCCTTAACTCTTTTACATCTACATATTTATGGAAGTCTGGGTTCTCAAAATGTTATGATATAAAAGACAGAAGAAAAATTGCTTAGAACACTAAACCTAACATGCAGCTTCAGAAAATTCAGCATAGTTTCCAGAAATAGATAAATCTGATTCATCTTTTGTATTAATGTGTTAGATAAAAGCATTATTTTTCTGTGATGAGAAGTAATTTTAAAACATTATTTTCATATTAAAACCAAAATATCTACTATGGAGCAGAATGAACAATAAGGCGACTTTTTAAAGGCAATATGGGATTTTAAAGAAATGTTTACCTTTGGAGAGCTTCAAGCTATTCATTGTTCTCTGCTATGGAAGAATTTTGTGTGGAAAAGTTTTTGAGAAACATTGTTTAAATCTGAGATAAGATGGGGCTGGCCTGTGGCTCACTCGGGAGAGTGTGGTGCTGATAACACCAAGGCCACGGGTTCAGATCCCATATAGGGATGGCCGGTTTGCTCACTGCGTGAGCGTGGTGCTGATGACACCAAGTCAAGGGTTAAGATCCCCTTACCGGTCATCTTTTAAAAAAAAAAAAAAATCTGAGATAAGATTAATTTAATTGATTTAAAGCACGGATAGTACATGTTCAAGGAGTTAAAACACAGTCATTTCCCTTTACATCACTGTTATTCTGTGTATAAATCACTCAGTTCCCACCTCTTCAGTGAAGCTCTCAGGCTCACCTGGGCTCAGAACAGGCTGTTGCTTGTTCTTCCAAGACTGTATACATCCACAGCCTTGAAATACCTGCTGGGCCACAGTAGACAAACTTGTTGACCAAGTTCCATGGTTATGTTGTTTAGAGACTTTGACTATAGCATGACAAAAAGAGGTCCTTACTGTAAAACAATGGCTTGGCTCCAAAAAGGATCCAAAGGCTGGTTTTTTTTGTTTGTTTGTTTTATTCTGGCACGATCTACCTGCTTGTGGCATCACTCATTGATTTCTCACCAAAAGCACTGTGTGTCCACATTTCACTGGGTGACGGAAACTGATGAAGAAGATTGTGGGGTTATTTGCCCAGGTAAAAAGGCTCTCCCTACCCTGCCACTTTTTCTAGCCAGGTGTGTATGTATCATCTCCTACCACCTGTCTCACATTTTCCCAGTTACCAGACCCTAGTATGCAGGACCACTCCCTCTTCGCACATAAGTCATCAGGCAAAGCCTGTGTCTCTCTCCACACCGAGTGCCCCTTAGACTGATTCAGAGTCTAGCAGGCCTCCACTTAGGTCAGACCTGATTGTTGTGGAATGCGTAAAGGGCACTGCTGTAAAGAGTTGCCTCTGCTGAATATGTCCTTCCTTTCCCCCTACAGACATAACCAGCGCGGTGCAATCCAAGCGAAGAAAATCCAAGTAAACAAGCTGGACGGCGACTTGATACTTGTAAATGTGTGTGAATTTTACAAAGAACAATTTTGAGCTGTGACTTTTAAAAATCCATTTCTGTACAGTTAGTCATTTTAATAATGTGGCCCTTTTCCTAGTCCCTGCAACTTGTAAAGTGCAATGAAGAAAGCAGGGGCAGGGTTGTTGAGCCCTTTTGATATTGCAAGATAAAGTTCAAGGTTTCTAAAATGTTGCCATGTATTGAGAAGAGCTAATGCCATTATAAATGTAATTAGTTTTCACATTTCCTAAGCAGCCTAGAGTACAGGATGAGAGCATTTTTAAATCTTTTAATGATGTATTGTGCTGTGAAAGTACTGTGTGTGAATAGCAGTAGTGGAGGCAAAAGCAATCTTCTCATTTGGAAATGTTGTAAATAATTTTATTATATAGTGTTTTGGATGTATTTGTTGTAGAAATGGACCAGTAAATAAAGAGAATCTAAAGGTTTGTACAATGTGAAATACTGAATGTGTTAAATAAATGTCATTGTCATAGAACATAAAGGTATTATTGGTAAAGTATTATTGGATGAGCAAGCTCTTTCTTTGAACCAAAAATTTGTAGACATAGCATTCTTTGTGAATTAGACTCCCATCTTGTCCCCATTGCACCTGAGATGCCCACCTGGCATGTTGAGGGAAATACACATATTTGCTCACTCAACACATTCTTGGCTTTGAAGAAACTAGTCCTGTTCAGCACTGTACGAGGTACTTTGATATATGTTGGTCAAATTTCTTTTGGTTGCAAATAACAAAACCAACTTAGAGAGGATCAAAGGTCATCCAGGATTTTCTAGGGACAGGAAGTGGTCAGCAACCCAGATGGAACTTTTTCTTCACGTTATACCTCCGTTTCTCTATGCACATGATGGATTGTTCCAAAACAATTGTGTTTACATCTCTTCCACTCAGGAGATAAGCCCAGACTGACCAGCACGATTATTTGTGCCAGCATCAAGAATCTAGCCCAATTTAGGTCAGGTTTCCACCTTCAGTCCAGTTCTGTGGTTAGATAGGGCAGATTCCAAATTAAAGGGATCATTTTGTGTTATATACTTCAGAGATATCCACTACATTCCACTCTTTGGCTCTCCTGTTCATCATCTGCCTAAGATGTAAGACTGACTTCTCATCAACATGCACAGGTTATTCCCTGCCCTGGCTCAATTCTTACTTCAAAACATGTAGTTTCCAAAGCCAGCTGATTCTGCTTCCAATCTATCCCCAACCTTCAGGGAACTCCAGTGCTTGGCACCCTGTACTTGTCTCAGCCCAGGCCTCAGCCTTCTGCTGTCTCCTAGGGCTGATTTATACTTCATCCCTTCCCCTCCAGTGGCTTCCAGCCCTTGCCGTAACCCGGTGCCTGAGACCAAAAGGATGAGTCGGTGATTCTGTCATGCTCTTATTCTCATCTCTGTTTCAACTGTCTTAATATTCATGTGTCTTGTATTATAAGGATCCTCTAAAAGTAGTTATTTATGAGTCAGACCCCACATTGTCTGGCCGTGTTCCTGGCAAATTTATCTACCCTCTTCCTCTCCCAGATGACACACCCACGAGAACCAAAGCCAGCTTAATAATAATACCCTGTGCCACCACTGTGCTTGAGATTACAAAGTGCTTCTCACACTTTAGCTCAACCCAGGCAGAAAGCATAATGTGCTTTAAATAGATTTTTATTTGTTTTTCTTTATATTAATTTTTTTCTCCCATACAGGAATAGCATTACAATCTAACAGTCAGAATCCTGTTACACACATACACAGGCATGCCACATGACCAGGTCAAGGTGGTCGTGTCCTTGAGTCTGTTGACATGTCATAACATGATCAACCAAAGTCTCCTCATTTCAGCCAGTCTCAACAGAAAACACCCAATAGGGTTTCATTCAACTTGTTGGTTCCTTTTGGAACTAGGTGGCAGGGCAAGAGAGAAGGTATTAGAAGTGGGCTATGGTGCATCTGCATTCAGTGCCCTCATGTAAAGCCATGTGGATCTGCATAGGCATCCAAGAGCTCTGGTGGGGGTCTTTGTTGCACCTATGACATTACAGGTCTGAGCAAGTTGACCACAGGGTTCCAGACAGACTGGGGAGCAAGCATACTCCAAAACAGCACCAAAACTGCATTCATACACACATGGTGCCCTGCTGGAGCTAGACTGGCAAAGGCTGGAAAGTGATGCCCAGCTTGAGGGAACCACTCAGACTTATTGGTGAATAACTGGAAGTCACCCTTTGATGTAATTGGGACTCACTCTAGAAACAAGGGTCCCTCTGACGTACTTAATTTTGGCAAAGTGCTGGTAGTATCGACATTAATACTCACAAACTGGTACAAACTTCTCCAGGGTCTCTGAAAACATCAGTCAAGACAGACTCTCTAACCCCCTCCTGTCTAAGTTTGCATAGGACTTTGTGAATTCTGGTTCTCTATGTTTTCAAGTTCTGTGCTTTAAAAAAAAGTCCTGAAGCATGCTCAAGGTGAAAGGCACATACACAGTCAATACAGTATGATAAGGTCTGATGCTTCAGGAGTCAGACTAGCAGGAGACTGAGTAGTGTTGGTTCTTAGAAATCTGTACACAATTAAAATATCGCCACACCCAAATGCTACAGAATCTATAGGAAAGTACAAAAAAAAAAAAAAAAAACTTGCTACCCGCCAAGTGAGAAATTGGAGGGTTCTAGAACTATGGGAGCCTCCAGAAATATAGGTAGAGGCAGGATCTTTTGAAATTTGTGCCAAATACCCTATTAACTCAAACTCTTCCCCTACCAGAAGGGTCATGGGCACTGCTCAGGACTGAGCTCAGGCTCCAGCTGGCAGCAAGGAATATGCAAGAAAGGTTGGAGGGAGTTTCAGCTACTGAAAGTGCTGAAGACCCTCCCAAAATGCTACAAAATCTATAGGAAAGTAAAAAAAAAAAAAAAAAAAAACCTTGCTACCAGCCAAGTGAGAAATTGGAGGGTTCTAGAACTATGGGAGCCTCCAGAAATATAGGTAGAGGCAGGATCTTTTGAAATTTGTGCCAAATACCCTATTAACTCAAACTCTTCCCCTACCAGAAGGGTCATGGGCACTGCTCAGGACTGAGCTCAGGCTCCAGCTGGCAGCAAGGAATATGCAAGAAAGGTTGGAGGGAGTTTCAGCTACTGAAAGTGCTGAAGACCCTAAGCTGGCTGTGAAGTGCCCAAGGGGTAGCTGGAAGAATAAAAGGGACTAGGTTGTAACTGAAGAACACAGACAGAGGAGCAAGCTTGTCAACTACTGAGGCCCTAAGTGGACTGGTGTGGAGACTCTGATCTGCTTTTAGTGCCAATTTGAATTATTCCCTGGGATAGGAGATGCCAACAGGGCTTCCTCTGTCTCCATCCCAGCATCCATGGGGATACCTCACTCCCTTTCCCATACACCCCACATGAGGCCTGGGGCTATAGGGTCAGGGAGGGCAGCTGCCTTTGCCCTCATGGGAATGCAGAATTTTCTCCAAGCCTCAGCTCGGCTGTGAGGTCTGAAACCAGAATTAGAGCAAGTGGGAAGACCTATGTTAGCATGTAGCAGGAAATCTTACAAGTTTCAAGGAAGAAAGAGCACACACTAGAAAAGGACAGCTAGAAAGGAAATGGTAAGCAACTCAGTGCATCCCAAGAGGTTGTTGCTGGTGTCTGAGCCCAAAATTCAATCCCAGAGGCAAGATGAAGGCTGAGCTGTCAGTCTTGGGATGGCTTCACACACAGCTTGTCCTCTTCAGCATCATTCCTCTGCATTCTTACCTGGAGTGTGTGCCCTTTCCTTGCCTAGAAGCCCTCTGACCTGCATCTCTCCTAAGCTAGTTCTAGCACCTTGGGCATATGAACAGATGGCCAGGACAGCAGAGCCTCGCCTAGCTTTTACTCCTGGAGTGGCATGTCAGGGTTAGGGTGGCAAGGTACTAACTAAGCCCTTCAGACTCAGGGGCCTGCAGAGGGGTGGATTTCAGAAAGAGATTTGGGATGTGGGATTATAGGATAGAGAAGTGGGGCTGACTCCAGGCTCTAGCCTGAGAGCAGGGCTTGGCCTCTCTGAGCAAGCACAGTGCCAGCTCCCATGGTGCCCTGCTCCCTACTGCTTCTCAATCTGTCTGTCCTGTCTACATCTCCAATAGGCTGCCTCTTTCTCTTGATTCCCTCCACCTTCTCCCTCTAACTCACATCTCACGGTCCTCTTTCCACATACTTTTTTACCTTTCCAGGCCTAAGCAGCTGAAAGGAGCCCAGCCCCCAGGGCAGAGAAAAGGAGACTAAAAGGAAAACCCTGGGCCTGAGCCCTTATTGGAGGGCAGGGACAGTGGCCCAGGCTGCACAGGTTGTACCTGGTCAGAGCTGGGCTCAGGGTCCCCTCCCCCTATCCATTTGGGAGGGAGTTACTGGGACTGAATAAGGGAATAGGAGTGAGTGTAATGCCAAAAATGGGATAGAGTGAGTCATGTAAGGTGGGAGTTGAAGGTGGGGAACGAGCCAGATGAGAGACTGGAAGAGGCTCTCAGAAATAGGGGTGGGCCAGAGGAAGAGGACTGGAGGACAAGGGTGAAGTAGAGAGACAGGGATGGGGACCAGACAAGGAAGGATGTTTGGCAGGAGGATGAAGGATTAAATGCTGGGCATAGAGGCCAGGAGGAGGGAAGGTAAAAGGGGCAGGAGGGGTTCAGAGGGGGATTAGATGATCGGAGGGGGGGGGGGGGAGTCGAGGGAGTTGGGGAAGGAAGGGTTATCACTCCACCTCACACACTTTAAGAAGGAGGGAGGTTGTGGGGTCCAGCCCGAGGCAGGCCACGGCCACCCTTCGAGCAGCACACTGGTTGCGGCGTAGGGGCCCGACAGGGGATCGTGAGTCGGCGAGGGGGCGGTGGCGCGGCCGACGGAGGCTCAGAAGTTGAACTGACGCTGGCATGGCTGGTAGATGAAGCTGCCCTGCTGCTTAGGCCGGCGGGGACGGCTCTCGCGGGCGCGGTTCTGCCGTTGCAACACCTTGGCGCCCAGCGCGCGGCGCTCGGCCCGCTGCCGGGCCCTCTGCAGCCGCCGCACCTGGCCCGCCTTCTCCAGCAGCACGGCCCGCACCGGCAGAGGAGCAGCGGCGTGGTGCAGGGCCCGGGGCTCGCCGTGGGCGGGCACCAATTCTCTGCGGAGACAGAGCGGGACTCTGTTAGGACGGGCGTCAGGACCGGGATGGGAGTGGGAAGACCGCTCCTTTGCGTTGAAGCAGTGACGTCTCTGCTCAGTGTGGCGCCTGACACCTTTCTTGTGGGTACCAACCTTTCCCCCAAGCTAACCTGGAGATGCCTCCTCGGTTCTAACCGTGACAGATAAACCGGACCCCGGGGAAGGCTCGGCCTCAACCCCTAATTCCGCCCTTGCCTTCTGTACAAGCCCCTAAAAGCCCCACCCCTTCGGCGCTCTTGCCTTGCCCCTCGGCCTCCGAAACCAGCCCAAGCGTCTTAGCCACGTCTCTCCCAAGCCACCAAGCGACGCCTCTCCCCATCTGAAAGCCCCGCCCCCTCCTAGCCTCGCCCACAGGTCCCGCCCTTTGCCTAAAAGACACGCCTCCAGAGGCCCCGCCCCCTCAAGTGCCAGTGGGGCTCTGGCCAGTTCTCCCCTAGCCTCCTGGCCAGGACCCTTGCCTCCAAGATTGTCTCACTAGGTCTCCAGTCTCCGCCCCCGGCCCGCTCACCCGTCGCTAAGGTCGCCGTCCGGCAGAGCAGCGTCCGGGTGCGGGGAAGGGGGCCCAGGCTCCAGCACTATGGTGCTGCCGGTGACGTAAACGGACATGCTGGGGTGCTCGATGAGGAGGTCCTCCAGGGGGCTGCTCTGGAGGCGGGCGGGCCCGAGTCCGGGGCCCTCTGCAGTAAAACAGGCGGGAGGGGTAACAAACCAGCTCTCGTCCATCAAGGAGGGCGCGGGCGGAGGGCGGCCTGCGGGGGCAGGGGCGGCCCCAGGGCTGGGTGGAGCCGCGTAGCTGTCTA
>NW_007726781.1:327865-334403 GCF_000696425.1 Galeopterus variegatus | reverse complement strand
AAACGAATTGTCCATATTGTGACTGTTTATTATCATCATAATAACATAGCTAACATCCATGTGCCAGGCACTATACTAAGCAGCTTTACCTATATTACCTCATGTAATCCTCAAAACAACTATAGGAAGTGAATATAATTACTATCCCTCTTTTACACGTGAAAAAACTGAGTACGGCTCAGAGAAAAAGGTAACTTGCCCAAAGTCTCATGATAGTAAGAGACAGAGGTGGGATTTGAACCTATGCAGTCAGATTCCAAAGGCAAGCACCCATAAACACCATACTCCACTGCCTTTGCTGGGTCTCTGTCTGAATTAGGCATTTTTGACTTGGTGGTCAGGGACCATGTGTATTTTTCTGGGAAGAAGGATCTTGATTTTCATCATGATTTCCTAAACAGCAGTCCTTGACCCCAAAGATTAAGAGCCACTACTAGGGCTTGTGTAGTTTGAAAAGCTCTGGCTAGCAGAAATCCCACAGAACTGCTATCATCTCATCATGTGATTGGGTAAGCCTCAGTTGTGTCTGTCAGATGAGTTATGATGATCCTATTCTGACAGGTCCTCCCCCACTCTGACCCCCTTTTCCCAGGCTCCTGCTCAAAGGCAGCATCCCTGGTTTGGAGGAAGATCATTTTGCCTGGCTCCAGTGAGACAGTAGGTCAGTGGAAGGTGATGATGGAAGGAGTAAGCTGTTAGATCCCAGGATCCCTTAAGGATGAGCACTGTGGGTTGGAGCAGGACCCGAGCAAGCCCCCAACTAATCCTTCCCTGGGTGAAGACAAAGAAGGAGGCCCCCTGCTCCAGGAATGGAGACACCAAGGTGGTGGCGGTAGATCTGCCCCTCTCCCCATTCCAGCCCACCTCAGGACTAACTCTTGGGTGGGAGCTGCTGGCCAGGCCCCCAGGATGTCCCTAAAGCCTAACCCTTCATACCTGTCCCTTAAAGATGGTCAGCAGTTTTGCTGCAGAGCCACTTGTCACCATCCTCTAGGGGTGTTTCCATACTTCCTGTAGAACTTCCTGGGGGGATGTCCATGCTTCTACTCCCTGAAGGTATTTCTACTCTCACTGCTAACCCAGCTGGGGTATTCCCATGCTTGCTGCTACCTCCTGCATTCCCTGGGAATGTTTTCACACTTGCCACAGAATCACCAGTGCCAAAGACTATTTCCACATTTGCGGACCCACAGTGGGCTCCAGAGGATGTGCTCCCTGGGTGCTGGTTTCCATGGTGGGATGGGGTGGGAGATCTACAAGGGTTTTGAAGGTTGAGCCACCCCCAACTAGTGTCTGCCCCACACAACCCACATATCCCAGCCCATCTATAGCTACAGGGAGTTAGTGGCTCAGTTACCAAAAATCCATAAAGTTTGGCTCCTTCTGAAGGAAGAGAATATTGCGGCCTTGATGAGGTACACCCTCCTTCCAAGAACCTACTACTTCACTGAGAAGACGAAATGGAAGAGCTGTTTCAGGGACCATCATATTCACCCACCCCATTTTACAACCTGAGGATAAGAGAGAGGACATTAGTCTATCCAAAGACATACAACTAGATACTGGCAGGCATAGCCCCAGATCATTGTGCTCCCTGGGTGCTGGTTTCCATGGTGGGATGGGGTGGGAGATCTACAAGGGTTTTGAAGGTTGAGCCACCCCTAACTAGTGTCTGCCCCACACAACCCACATATCCCAGCCCATCTATAGCTACAGGGAGTTAGTAGTGCTCCCTGGGTGCTGGTTTCCATGGTGGGATGGGGTGGGAGATCTACAAGGGTTTTGAAGGTTGAGCCACCCCCAACTAGTGTCTGCCCCACACAACCCACATATCCCAGCCCATCTATAGCTACAGGGAGTTAGTGGCTCAGTTACCAAAAATCCATAAAGTTTGGCTCCTTCTGAAGGAAGAGAATATTGCGGCCTTGATGAGGTACACCCTCCTTCCAAGAACCTACTACTTCACTGAGAAGACGAAATGGAAGAGCTGTTTCAGGGACCATCATATTCACCCACCCCATTTTACAACCTGAGGATAAGAGAGAGGACATTAGTCTATCCAAAGACATACAACTAGATACTGGCAGGCATAGCCCCAGATCATTGAGTCCAGAGTGTACAGTCAGGAAAACCTCAGCAAACAATCCCCAAGAATATAATGATATCAGGGGTACAAGCAGGTCAAACAGACTTTGATGCTGTCACTGCCCTTCTGCCCAGCTATGAAAGGGTCTGGGGTTCCTGGAACCAGGATTCAGCATGCAGCTACCAGATCACCCACTGTGTACCAGAGACTGCTTTGGGCTTCCTCAAATTACAGATAGATTTAGGTAAGGGAGGCTCAGGGGAGAAGCTCCCTGCCCAAGGTCACACAACAAGTGGCAGCAGCACCAGCCAGACAGTGCCTGCCCCCTCTCCTGACCACTGGGGAGCCTCCCAGATTTTCTTTCCTGGCCTTGCCAGCTTCCTGGTTCTCACATTCCCAGCTCTGCTCCAGGGAGAACTATTCCCTTTAATAACTACAGCAGCTGTGCCCAGAATAGCATTTGATCCCTTCACCACCACTACCCCAGGCCATCCTTGAGCAAACCCAGGGGCTGCGATGGGGCTCCTGGTCCAGCCTCTAGGCCCATCCACCTGGAAAGTCAGAAGCTCTCCTGCTCCTACCCTTCTCTGTGAGCAGAGAGGGGGCAGCGCAACTCTTGCAATCACCAGCACTAGGCCAAATCATGTCCCTTCTAGCTGATAACCCTGGGAGTTGGGGAGGTGATAAAGGGCCAACAGAGGGAACCCTCACCCCACCATAGCATCAGCCCTGGAGATACCCTGAGGCAGCCAATGACTCACCCTTCTGTGGTCAAAACAGCTGGGAGGCAGCAGATTTTATTGGGCTCTGGGACTCAAAAGTACAGAGTGAGGACAAAGGGGGTCAGGGCCACAAAAGGGGACTGAATCTCTAGAGACCCCCCTGGAAAAAGGTGAAATGAGGAGACTTAGGAGCCCTATTAAATCGATTTGGTGTTGAGCCCAAGATAGGGTTCCCAGTAGAAGGAGGATGTGTATCTTGTTACTTGTATTGATCTCCTGCTGTGTGTATGCCAATAGCTAATACATCTGTCACTCACTCAGTGAGCAAGACTCTAATTGGCCGCGTGACCTCGAGTAAGCTACTTCTCCTTTCTGGGCCTCAGTTTCCCCTCCCGTGAAATGGGGTCTAAGACCCCTCATTTGGCGGCAGGGAGTGACGTCAGTTAAGGCGCTGCATACAAGTCAGGGATTAAGAGGATGTTATGTTAGTCCCTGGGGGGCGGAGCTTGGACCCGGAGGGAAGAGATTCCACCACCATCTGGTGCTGCCCCAGCGATCTGGAGTCCCCAGCCGCCCTAAACTCCTGACAACCCCCTCATCCGAGACCCAGCAGCGTCGTCCTACCCCTTCTCGGGTCGCAAGGAAAAAGTAGGGGATCAGAGGCCTGACCCCAGCCTTTGGATCAGCCCATGAAACCGCCGAGCCCCCTCTGGCCCCGCTTGCCTTTCAGCGAACTTCACCCAACGGCCCAGCCCCAACACAGCGTCCACCGGGTCACGGGAGGACAACCGGCCGGGGGCGGGGCGGGGCCGGCCTTGGTGACGTTTCAATGTCATATGCAAATAGAGCGACGTCATGTTCTACCAGGCATGTGGCAACCAATCGGGAGCCGGGAATGCAGCCCCAGCGGCCGCTGGCGGAGACAGACAAAGGCCCGAGAGCGGGGGCGCAGGGCGTGCCCGGGGGCGCAGGGAGCCCCCTCCGGCCAAAGCTGGTCGGGACTCACCTGGGGGCGGGCGTGGTGCGGCGGCCAGGGGCGGCGCTGAGGTAGTTGTGTAGAGGAGCGTCCCAGGGTCTCCGGCTGCTCACAGGCCGGGCCGCATCTCGGGGACGGGGCGGGGGAATCGGCGGGACCAGTGGTCGGACGTTCGGGGCTGCTGCGCTCGCCCGCGGTGCTTTGGTTCTGTGCGGCCGCTGCGGCCCGGCTCACAGCACAAATTGGAACGTTCAAACAGCTGATTGTGACGTCACAAAGGGGCCCGCCCGCCGCGCGTCGCCGGCCGGCGGAGCTGTGGCCAATCCCAGGCTGCGGATCCCCCCTCCCCGCCCCCTCCACGGTTCGCTGGCTTGTTGTTCCTGCCGGGGAGCTGCACTAAGAGCCTCGGGGGGCCACCCCGAGAGGCGAGAGCTGGGAGCTTGCTCCTGCCTCCCGGCGACCCGCGGACTTCTCCATGAGAAGGATCCCCACTCCTACCTACAGGATCCTCATTTCCTTGACTCCCGCCACAAATCCCAGCACCCTCACCTCTCCCACTGCTCCCCGTATCCTTTCACCTGCATCCTACAGTCACACCTCCCAATATGTGCCCTTTTCTCGGCTCCACACCTCGTCCGTGCACCTCCGGTCTCCCCGCTACCTTTCTCCTGCTCTCCCTCCCTTTTCTGTCTCACCTCCTTATCCCACACATTTTGTGCTTTCCCACCCCATTTTTCCTCAGCTCGGCAGGCTTGAAAGAGGAAAATATCCCGCTTCTCCGATTCTAGGGGAGCACCTGTAAGTGTAGAGGAGTTGGTGAGGCCGATGGGAAATTTTGCAAGGTAGGACTTGGAGAGGAATTGCTATGGGCTAAATAAACATTGACTTAGAGACGGCTTCGCACTAGAACGATTACACACTTAGTTTAATCCACGTTGCTTCCCAGGCTGGACAGAATAGCGAGTGACAAGACAGGGATTGATTATGAGTTCTTATTTTCACATGGAGAAACTGAGGCTCACAAATCTCACTGTTAGTTTGTGCATGCATATTCAATAATGCATTCAACAAACATATTGGGTATCTACTATTGCCACTGCCGGACCACTAGCTGACATTTACGGAGCACTTACCGTGTCCCAGGCACTGTGCTATGGTGCTTTATAAGTTTGTTTTATCTTCACAATAACCCCAAAAGGTACATGTTATCCATATGTTACAGTTGAGGAAACAGACTCAGAGAACCTAAGTGACTTCCCAAGGTGACAAAGCTATATAGTCAATGGCAGAGCCAGGATTTTTTTTTTTTTTTTCCTTTTTGTCTTTTTTTGTGACCGGTAACGGGATCGCAACCCTCGGTGTCGCGCCCGCACTGCGCTCAACCAGTGAGCAGACCGGTCTCTATATGGGATCCGAACCATCGGCGGGAGCACCGCCACACTCTACCAAGTGCGCCACTGGGCCGGCCCCCAGAGCCAGGATTTTAACCCGTACTACTTTTTACATGCACCAGATGATCTAAGTCCCAGCATACTTCATTTTCCCCAGGAAGACCTGGGTCCTAGTCCTGACTGTGCCCCAAACTTGCTGTATGATCTCAAGCAAGTCATGTTACCTCTCTGGGCCTCAGTTTCTTCATCTGTTTTATCCAAGCTTCCTTCTAGAGCCAACACTGTAAGATTCTTCCAAACTCCCCACTCTGAGAATTCTGCCATCTAATGCTCTAGACCCCAGCTCTCCCAGTGGCCTGGGAGATGCCTGGAGAGAGACCACAAATACACATCCTCAGAATCTCCAGGGCCAGAGGTTCTGGGTCCTCTCTCAGTAGAGAAGGGCTGGTGGGGCAGGGTCTGAAAACTGCCCATCTGGCCCAACAGGAGGCAAGGGGTGAGCTAGGCCAGAGGTTCATGCTCTGGTGAGGAAACACTGTCCCAGCCCCAGTCTGAAACCCCTGAGGGACTCCTCAGCCCTAGCAACTAGGGGAAGAAGCCAGGAAATAATACCCAGAGGCTTCTGAGGGGAGGAGTGAGTGGCATTGTGGCCCTTAGAGTGGTGTCCCCAAAGTATCCTCATTCCGTGCAACCCTGAGCCTCTGCCCATCACGGCCACTTCCTGCTAACCTCATACCCTCTCTTGACCTCTTTACTGACTTAAATTAAATAATCCCTAACACGCCTCCCCTGTCACACCACTTTTTTGCTCTAAAACCTTAGTGGCTCATAAAGCCCCCCACTCCTAACACGGCATTCATGGCCCTCCATGATCCAGCTCTGGCTCTTTTCAGCTTCATCTCCCCTTCTACATGCACCTTATGCTACAGTCAAACTCCTCATTGTCTCTTCAACACTGTCCCACCTCCACACTTTGGCTCAAGCTGTTTCTCCTGCCTGGAATGCCTTCTTCAGGCCTTTCTGAAATCCAGATCTTTCCTGTCTTCAAGATCCTGCTCACGGGCCGGCCCGGTGGCGCACTGCTACAGTGCTCCGCTTGGGAGTGCGGCGGCGCTCCCGCCGAGGGTTCGGATCCCACATACAGACTGGCTGCTCACTGGCTGAGCGAGGTGCGGGCACGACACGGAGGGTTGCAATCCCGTTGCCGGTCCTGGTCCGGTACAGGTGTGACACTGAGGGTTGCGATCCGTTGCCGGACACGAAAAAAGACAAAAAGGAAAAAAAAAAATGTAGGAAAAAAAAAAAAAAGATCCTGCTCAGGCTGGCCAGTTATCTCAGTTGGTTAGAGTACAATGTGATAACA
>NW_007726781.1:300905-327855 GCF_000696425.1 Galeopterus variegatus | reverse complement strand
CGGGCCCCTCTGCAGTAAAACAGGCGGGAGGGGTAACAAACCAGCTCTCGTCCATCAAGGAGGGCGCGGGCGGAGGGCGGCCTGCGGGGGCAGGGGCGGCCCCAGGGCTGGGTGGAGCCGCGTAGCTGTCTACGGGGCGCAGGAGGGGGAGCCGTGCGGGGGAGGGGGGAGCAGCAGGGAAGGACACACACACACACACACCGGACACAGTGGGGTGGGAAGAGAAAGGGCATCGTTAGTCATACCCGCATTCCCACCCGCCGCGCACGGGGCACCCACGGGCCAGGAGTCTTGACCTGCTGTCTTACAGAACCTGAGGTGTGGGCCCCAACACTGCGCCCCTAGAAGATGGTCCAGGCTTGCATGGGAAGGAACCCTGTTACCCACTTCCAGTGTCACTGCCTCAGCCCCAGTTTGCCAGTAGGCTTGGGCGAACTCCCCAGTCCCTTAGCAGCTCCCTTCCCCTGCACTTCTCAGCCACCTGCCCTTACGATGACTTCACAGGCCCAGGAGTCATAGTGCTGGCCCCCAACCCAGGCCTCACCCGGCAGATCAATGATGAGCCAGCCGTCCACTTCATCTTCCTCCGAGACGAAGGCATGGGAGCAATCGGGGTCTTCGGGGGGCGGGGGGTTGCTGAAGAAGAGGCTGGCGAGGCGCTGGAACATGTTGGGAGAGTGAAGCGGCCTCACGGGGGCGCCCTATGGCAGTGCAAAAACCTGGGAATCGTAGCGAGATGTCAAGAGCTACTACTGACAAGCCCGCCCCACCCCTGGCCCTGGACAGAGGGCAGGAGATATCACCCCCAGCCCCCAGAACAGTGGTAAGAGTAAAACAGGGATGTATGGGGAAGCTTTCTGTGCTCAGATCCACGCTTTTCTATCTTCTGTATAACTTTAGGAAGTTATTTAACTTATCTGTACCTTAGTTTTCACATCTGTCAAATGACAACAATGGTACCCTCCTCTGGGCCCTTATAAGACTTAAAGGAGCTCATAATAATAGTATCCTCCTCTGGGCTCTAATAAAAATTAAGTCAGCTAAACGCAGAGTGCTTAGAACAGTATCTGGGCACAAAGTAAGCACTCAATAAACTAATAAACTAGTTATTATTATAGGGTGCTTTAGGGACAGGGAAAGAGTATTACATCTGACCAGGCTCTGTCTGGAAAGGTCTCCAGAGAGCTGGACATCCAAGCTGGACCTTAAAGACTAAATAGGAATTCTCCAGGCAGGAAACGAATTGTCCATATTGTGACTGTTTATTATCATCATAATAACATAGCTAACATCCATGTGCCAGGCACTATACTAAGCAGCTTTACCTATATTACCTCATGTAATCCTCAAAACAACTATAGGAAGTGAATATAATTACTATCCCTCTTTTACACGTGAAAAAACTGAGTACGGCTCAGAGAAAAAGGTAACTTGCCCAAAGTCTCATGATAGTAAGAGACAGAGGTGGGATTTGAACCTATGCAGTCAGATTCCAAAGGCAAGCACCCATAAACACCATACTCCACTGCCTTTGCTGGGTCTCTGTCTGAATTAGGCATTTTTGACTTGGTGGTCAGGGACCATGTGTATTTTTCTGGGAAGAAGGATCTTGATTTTCATCATGATTTCCTAAACAGCAGTCCTTGACCCCAAAGATTAAGAGCCACTACTAGGGCTTGTGTAGTTTGAAAAGCTCTGGCTAGCAGAAATCCCACAGAACTGCTATCATCTCATCATGTGATTGGGTAAGCCTCAGTTGTGTCTGTCAGATGAGTTATGATGATCCTATTCTGGCAGGTCCTCCCCCACTCTGACCCCCTTTTCCCAGGCTCCTGCTCAAAGGCAGCATCCCTGGTTTGGAGGAAGATCATTTTGCCTGGCTCCAGTGAGACAGTAGGTCAGTGGAAGGTGATGATGGAAGGAGTAAGCTGTTAGATCCCAGGATCCCTTAAGGATGAGCACTGTGGGTTGGAGCAGGACCCGAGCAAGCCCCCAACTAATCCTTCCCTGGGTGAAGACAAAGAAGGAGGCCCCCTGCTCCAGGAATGGAGACACCAAGGTGGTGGCGGTAGATCTGCCCCTCTCCCCATTCCAGCCCACCTCAGGACTAACTCTTGGGTGGGAGCTGCTGGCCAGGCCCCCAGGATGTCCCTAAAGCCTAACCCTTCATACCTGTCCCTTAAAGATGGTCAGCAGTTTTGCTGCAGAGCCACTTGTCACCATCCTCTAGGGGTGTTTCCATACTTCCTGTAGAACTTCCTGGGGGGATGTCCATGCTTCTACTCCCTGAAGGTATTTCTACTCTCACTGCTAACCCAGCTGGGGTATTCCCATGCTTGCTGCTACCTCCTGCATTCCCTGGGAATGTTTTCACACTTGCCACAGAATCACCAGTGCCAAAGACTATTTCCACATTTGCGGACCCACAGTGGGCTCCAGAGGATGTGCTCCCTGGGTGCTGGTTTCCATGGTGGGATGGGGTGGGAGATCTACAAGGGTTTTGAAGGTTGAGCCACCCCTAACTAGTGTCTGCCCCACACAACCCACATATCCCAGCCCATCTATAGCTACAGGGAGTTAGTGGCTCAGTTACCAAAAATCCATAAAGTTTGGCTCCTTCTGAAGGAAGAGAATATTGCGGCCTTGATGAGGTACACCCTCCTTCCAAGAACCTACTACTTCACTGAGAAGACGAAATGGAAGAGCTGTTTCAGGGACCATCATATTCACCCACCCCATTTTACAACCTGAGGATAAGAGAGAGGACATTAGTCTATCCAAAGACATACAACTAGATACTGGCAGGCATAGCCCCAGATCATTGAGTCCAGAGTGTACAGTCAGGAAAACCTCAGCAAACAATCCCCAAGAATATAATGATATCAGGGGTACAAGCAGGTCAAACAGACTTTGATGCTGTCACTGCCCTTCTGCCCAGCTATGAAAGGGTCTGGGGTTCCTGGAACCAGGATTCAGCATGCAGCTACCAGATCACCCACTGTGTACCAGAGACTGCTTTGGGCTTCCTCAAATTACAGATAGATTTAGGTAAGGGAGGCTCAGGGGAGAAGCTCCCTGCCCAAGGTCACACAACAAGTGGCAGCAGCACCAGCCAGACAGTGCCTGCCCCCTCTCCTGACCACTGGGGAGCCTCCCAGATTTTCTTTCCTGGCCTTGCCAGCTTCCTGGTTCTCACATTCCCAGCTCTGCTCCAGGGAGAACTATTCCCTTTAATAACTACAGCAGCTGTGCCCAGAATAGCATTTGATCCCTTCACCACCACTACCCCAGGCCATCCTTGAGCAAACCCAGGGGCTGCGATGGGGCTCCTGGTCCAGCCTCTAGGCCCATCCACCTGGAAAGTCAGAAGCTCTCCTGCTCCTACCCTTCTCTGTGAGCAGAGAGGGGGCAGCACAACTCTTGCAATCACCAGCACTAGGCCAAATCATGTCCCTTCTAGCTGATAACCCTGGGAGTTGGGGAGGTGATAAAGGGCCAACAGAGGGAACCCTCACCCCACCATAGCATCAGCCCTGGAGATACCCTGAGGCAGCCAATGACTCACCCTTCTGTGGTCAAAACAGCTGGGAGGCAGCAGATTTTATTGGGCTCTGGGACTCAAAAGTACAGAGTGAGGACAAAGGGGGTCAGGGCCACAAAAGGGGACTGAATCTCTAGAGACCCCCCTGGAAAAAGGTGAAATGAGGAGACTTAGGAGCCCTATTAAATCGATTTGGTGTTGAGCCCAAGATAGGGTTCCCAGTAGAAGGAGGATGTGTATCTTGTTACTTGTATTGATCTCCTGCTGTGTGTATGCCAATAGCTAATACATCTGTCACTCACTCAGTGAGCAAGACTCTAATTGGCCGCGTGACCTCGAGTAAGCTACTTCTCCTTTCTGGGCCTCAGTTTCCCCTCCCGTGAAATGGGGTCTAAGACCCCTCATTTGGCGGCAGGGAGTGACGTCAGTTAAGGCGCTGCATACAAGTCAGGGATTAAGAGGATGTTATGTTAGTCCCTGGGGGGCGGAGCTTGGACCCGGAGGGAAGAGATTCCACCACCATCTGGTGCTGCCCCAGCGATCTGGAGTCCCCAGCCGCCCTAAACTCCTGACAACCCCCTCATCCGAGACCCAGCAGCGTCGTCCTACCCCTTCTCGGGTCGCAAGGAAAAAGTAGGGGATCAGAGGCCTGACCCCAGCCTTTGGATCAGCCCATGAAACCGCCGAGCCCCCTCTGGCCCCGCTTGCCTTTCAGCGAACTTCACCCAACGGCCCAGCCCCAACACAGCGTCCACCGGGTCACGGGAGGACAACCGGCCGGGGGCGGGGCGGGGCCGGCCTTGGTGACGTTTCAATGTCATATGCAAATAGAGCGACGTCATGTTCTACCAGGCATGTGGCAACCAATCGGGAGCCGGGAATGCAGCCCCAGCGGCCGCTGGCGGAGACAGACAAAGGCCCGAGAGCGGGGGCGCAGGGCGTGCCCGGGGGCGCAGGGAGCCCCCTCCGGCCAAAGCTGGTCGGGACTCACCTGGGGGCGGGCGTGGTGCGGCGGCCAGGGGCGGCGCTGAGGTAGTTGTGTAGAGGAGCGTCCCAGGGTCTCCGGCTGCTCACAGGCCGGGCCGCATCTCGGGGACGGGGCGGGGGAATCGGCGGGACCAGTGGTCGGACGTTCGGGGCTGCTGCGCTCGCCCGCGGTGCTTTGGTTCTGTGCGGCCGCTGCGGCCCGGCTCACAGCACAAATTGGAACGTTCAAACAGCTGATTGTGACGTCACAAGGGGGCCCGCCCGCCGCGCGTCGCCGGCCGGCGGAGCTGTGGCCAATCCCAGGCTGCGGATCCCCCCTCCCCGCCCCCTCCACGGTTCGCTGGCTTGTTGTTCCTGCCGGGGAGCTGCACTAAGAGCCTCGGGGGGCCACCCCGAGAGGCGAGAGCTGGGAGCTTGCTCCTGCCTCCCGGCGACCCGCGGACTTCTCCATGAGAAGGATCCCCACTCCTACCTACAGGATCCTCATTTCCTTGACTCCCGCCACAAATCCCAGCACCCTCACCTCTCCCACTGCTCCCCGTATCCTTTCACCTGCATCCTACAGTCACACCTCCCAATATGTGCCCTTTTCTCGGCTCCACACCTCGTCCGTGCACCTCCGGTCTCCCCGCTACCTTTCTCCTGCTCTCCCTCCCTTTTCTGTCTCACCTCCTTATCCCACACATTTTGTGCTTTCCCACCCCATTTTTCCTCAGCTCGGCAGGCTTGAAAGAGGAAAATATCCCGCTTCTCCGATTCTAGGGGAGCACCTGTAAGTGTAGAGGAGTTGGTGAGGCCGATGGGAAATTTTGCAAGGTAGGACTTGGAGAGGAATTGCTATGGGCTAAATAAACATTGACTTAGAGACGGCTTCGCACTAGAACGATTACACACTTAGTTTAATCCACGTTGCTTCCCAGGCTGGACAGAATAGCGAGTGACAAGACAGGGATTGATTATGAGTTCTTATTTTCACATGGAGAAACTGAGGCTCACAAATCTCACTGTTAGTTTGTGCATGCATATTCAATAATGCATTCAACAAACATATTGGGTATCTACTATTGCCACTGCCGGACCACTAGCTGACATTTACGGAGCACTTACCGTGTCCCAGGCACTGTGCTATGGTGCTTTATAAGTTTGTTTTATCTTCACAATAACCCCAAAAGGTACATGTTATCCATATGTTACAGTTGAGGAAACAGACTCAGAGAACCTAAGTGACTTCCCAAGGTGACAAAGCTATATAGTCAATGGCAGAGCCAGGATTTTTTTTTTTTTTTTCCTTTTTGTCTTTTTTTGTGACCGGTAACGGGATCGCAACCCTCGGTGTCGCGCCCGCACTGCGCTCAACCAGTGAGCAGACCGGTCTCTATATGGGATCCGAACCATCGGCGGGAGCACCGCCACACTCTACCAAGTGCGCCACTGGGCCGGCCCCCAGAGCCAGGATTTTAACCCGTACTACTTTTTACATGCACCAGATGATCTAAGTCCCAGCATACTTCATTTTCCCCAGGAAGACCTGGGTCCTAGTCCTGACTGTGCCCCAAACTTGCTGTATGATCTCAAGCAAGTCATGTTACCTCTCTGGGCCTCAGTTTCTTCATCTGTTTTATCCAAGCTTCCTTCTAGAGCCAACACTGTAAGATTCTTCCAAACTCCCCACTCTGAGAATTCTGCCATCTAATGCTCTAGACCCCAGCTCTCCCAGTGGCCTGGGAGATGCCTGGAGAGAGACCACAAATACACATCCTCAGAATCTCCAGGGCCAGAGGTTCTGGGTCCTCTCTCAGTAGAGAAGGGCTGGTGGGGCAGGGTCTGAAAACTGCCCATCTGGCCCAACAGGAGGCAAGGGGTGAGCTAGGCCAGAGGTTCATGCTCTGGTGAGGAAACACTGTCCCAGCCCCAGTCTGAAACCCCTGAGGGACTCCTCAGCCCTAGCAACTAGGGGAAGAAGCCAGGAAATAATACCCAGAGGCTTCTGAGGGGAGGAGTGAGTGGCATTGTGGCCCTTAGAGTGGTGTCCCCAAAGTATCCTCATTCCGTGCAACCCTGAGCCTCTGCCCATCACGGCCACTTCCTGCTAACCTCATACCCTCTCTTGACCTCTTTACTGACTTAAATTAAATAATCCCTAACACGCCTCCCCTGTCACACCACTTTTTTGCTCTAAAACCTTAGTGGCTCATAAAGCCCCCCACTCCTAACACGGCATTCATGGCCCTCCATGATCCAGCTCTGGCTCTTTTCAGCTTCATCTCCCCTTCTACATGCACCTTATGCTACAGTCAAACTCCTCATTGTCTCTTCAACACTGTCCCACCTCCACACTTTGGCTCAAGCTGTTTCTCCTGCCTGGAATGCCTTCTTCAGGCCTTTCTGAAATCCAGATCTTTCCTGTCTTCAAGATCCTGCTCACGGGCCGGCCCGGTGGCGCACTGCTACAGTGCTCCGCTTGGGAGTGCGGCGGCGCTCCCGCCGAGGGTTCGGATCCCACATACAGACTGGCTGCTCACTGGCTGAGCGAGGTGCGGGCACGACACGGAGGGTTGCAATCCCGTTGCCGGTCCTGGTCCGGTACAGGTGTGACACTGAGGGTTGCGATCCATTGCCGGTCACGGAAAAAGACAATAAAAGGAAAAAAAAAAAAAAAGATCCTGCTCAGGCTGGCCAGTTATCTCAGTTGGTTAGAGTACAATGTTATAACATCAAGGTCAAGGGTTCACCCCGGTTCTGGCCAGCTGCCCCCCCCAAAAAGATTCTACTCACCCCTTCGTCCTCTAAGTAGTCTTCCTTGTCCCTACCCATGTGTTGATAGCTACCTTGATGGACAGTCATTTATTTGTTCAATAAACAGTAAGTGATGATGACTAATTTGGTGTGTATGTGTTTTCCCAAGTGGACGGTTGGCATCCCAAGGACGTAGTCTTTGTCCATATATTCCCCCCACCCAGTCTGTGGTGGGCATGGCATAGAGTAGACTCTAATCAAAGGCTCAGTAGTTACAGCACAAAGCTCAAGAAATGACTGGTACAGGAGTCTACACCTGGACCCTCTACCCTAGTACAGGCAGCCTTCTATTTGGCACAGGGTTCTGGTTTCCCAAGCCCAAAGAAGGGGGTCTTGGCATACACTCTGGTACCCTAAATGACCTGGATTCTGTTCTCAGCATTAGCTGAACCCCATGTCCAGGCTGCTAGGTCAGATCCCAGTCTTCCATTTCTATGTAGGATCAGGGGTACCCATGGAAGTGGAGGGCTGGAGCCCAGTGGAGTCCCCTCCTGAAACCCCTAGGACCTGTCCCTCCTCCCACTGCAGAGATTTATTATCAGGGCTGGAGGAGATCTCAAACCTCAATTCACCCAAACCCCTCATTTATATGTGAGGAAACTGAGACACAGGGAGGTCAAGATACTTGTTTAGAATTTTACAGCAGCAGAGCCATCTATTGCCCCTGGCCCCAGGAAGTGTGCTTAGTATACTGAGACCCTGGCCTGGGCCTGGGGGCTGTAAAAAGAGGCAGAGAACACTATTCTGGGAGTAATCGTGGAATCTTCATTTCCAATAAGACATAGCGTGCCATTCCTCTGTATATACATGGATGTACATGGGCATCTCTGCATACACATGAAGGCATCTGTGTACAAACATACATGTGCATGTGAGCTCACACCCTCAGGATTGACAGAGGCCCATGCCCAGCTAACCCATACCCAGATGTGAGCACCTGCCCAATTTTATGGGCTCTAGGATTAGAGGTCAAGAGGCCACCCTTTTATTCCTCTCTAGACTTTGGGCTTGCTCTCACAAAACCCTGGGGGCTCCCCACTGATGGCCCCCACACCACCACTTCAAAGGGCAGAAATGTGTCAGTTGGGTGTGTCCCTCACGGGACCTTGCGTGTGCTTGCAGGTAAAAGCCAATCTGTGTGCCTAGCTGAATAACTAGTTCACCACTCCCCTCCTTTCTCTCCCTACCCCCCACCCCTTCCTTGGGACAGAGGGTGAGGCTGAGAGGAAGCCCTCTGATGTAGATAAACTGTTCCCATTCTACGGGTGAAGAAACTGAGACGGGGCAGGGTAATTTAATTGGTAAAGCCAGCTAGGACAAACATAATCCCCAAACTCCCCTAACAGATGGGCCTGTATCTTAACAAGGGGCCATATCCCAAGAACTTTTACTCAATAGGCTTTGTTGTTCAACCCAGAGATACCTAAATTTGAGGGAAACTGTGGTGGTGGTAGGTGATGGTGTGTGTGTGTGTGTGTGTGTGTGTGTGTGTGTGTGTGTGTGTGTGTGTGTGTACACCATGAAAAAGAACCTGGCCTGATTGTAAGTAAATCCAGATTTCTTTTTTTTTTTTAAGATGACCAGTAAAGGGATCTTAACCCTTGACTTGGTGTTGTCAGCACCACGCTCACCCAGTGAGCTAACTGGCCATCCCTACATGGGATCCAAACCCGTGGCCTTGGTATTATCAGTACTGCACTCTCCTGAGTGAGGCATGGGCCGGCCCTAAATCCAGATTTCAGTCCTGGTTCTGTCCTGGGCTCACTGCCTGATCCTGGTCAAGTCACCTCCTTTCTCTAAGCCTCAGTTTTCCCATCTGCAAAATGGCTGGCTCCATGCTCCCTTAACAGCACCTCCCAATCTCAACCTCCAGGCATCTGGGTTTGTTTATGTGAACTGTGCTTTGTGCTCCTGTCAGTAAGAAGGTGATGGTCAGGACAGGATTCATTTCAGAGAGGGGAGGCAGGTGGCAGGAAGCCAAAAGCCTGGCTTAGTTTTAGTTCATCTGTCCATGGTGTGAGAGTGGGACAGTGACTTTGGGGTTCTGGGGGTATGTTTGTGAGTGTGGACAAGTACCCAAGCGAGCTGCTCTGGTGTGTGTGCCCTGCATAAATTCCCACACTTAGAATTTTGAAAAAAAAATGGTTGCATCCCTCCCTGCCTATGGGTGGTTAGAAGAGACAGCTTTGGGGCCACACAGGAGCAGGAGGAAAGGAACTGGCATCTGGGGTTGCACCCTCTCTGTTCATGCCCAGGCAGGGCCAGATTCTGCACCTGCCTCCTGGGATTCTGCCCAGCAACTGGGTCCTCAGCAGGCTTGAGGCTAGAGAGGAAAGGATGGACAGTAGGGTTGCCTCCTGCTGAACCAGCCACCCTACTAGGAGCAAATAACCTCCCCGAAGTTCAGACAACTTCCCTCTCCTGATCAAAGCTCTTCCTTGGCTCCCTACCTCCTCCAGGCTGGAATTCACACTGCTGGCCAGGCACCCTCTCATGTTTCCTCTCATGGTTCCTGATACAGAATAATCACTGACTGGAGGGGTGAGAAAGCTGTCCTCACCCAGTCTTTTAGCCTTCTCTGTACACACACAAACCCTATGCAAATGAACACACTCCAAACCACCACCAGCTTTCCTGCTTCCAGGATTTTTCTCTTGTAGTTCCTTCTCTTAGGGAACCCCCCCACTCACCCACCTCATCTCCCTGTATCCATACCCTGTCTATTCTTTAGGACTAATATAATCAGCAGCTTATATTTATTGAGCATTTACTATGTACCTGTAACCCTCCAAAATAGGCATTGTTGTTACCCCCATTTTACAAATGAGGAAATTGAGGCTCACATTGCTGAGGGAAATTGCCCAAGATCACAGAGCTAATAAGAGTCAGGGCGTGTTTCCATGTATTCAATCAGCTGTGTCTAGAAATATTGTATGTGCACATGTGTACAATAATAAGAAACATAAAAAATTATAATACTTTTGTGTGAAAAAGGTACCTAACTTAAAATCATTTTTTACCGGACATAAAATCATTTTCTTGAGTGGCAGACACTTCCACATTTGCCTTGAAGGAGCAAACTGCCATGTTGTGGAGAAGGCCACATGGCAAGGATCCAAGAGAAGCTTCTAGAAGCTGAGGGGTCCCCTGCCAACAGATAGTGAGAAAACGGTGGCCTCAGTAATATGGCCACGAGGAAATGAATTCTGCTAACAACGTGAAAGAGTTTGGAAGTCAATCTTTCCCTAGTTGATCCTCCAGATGAGGACACAGCTGGTCCACACCTTGATTTCAGCCTGTGAGACCCTGAGCAGAGAACCCACATGAGCTGTGCCGAGACTTCTGATGTACGCAACTGTGAGCTAATAAGTGGGTATTGTCTGGAGCCCCTAGGTTTTGTGATTTGTTACACAATTGAAAACTAATATACGCATGTTGAAAAAGTTGTATTTTTTGCATGACAATTAACAGGCAGCTTGAGTTACTAATCTTATCCCAGTACATTTTGTTTTAGTGCAAATATTTTTGTGAAACGTAATAAATAGCGTTACAGTTGGGGGAAAATAATTTTTTCTATCTTTTTCTTTTGCCAGAGTCATATAGTTGAAATTGAATAATTTGAATGTATGGGATACAACATCAGGATATATATCAGTCAAATGGTACTTCCTACAGGAAGCTCCCCGAGATCTCTTCCGAAGGAAGTAAACTCTCCCTCCTCAGAGCCCTCAAAACACATTGCATGCCTGTCTCTTAGAGCACTGGACACTTTCAGTTCCCCACACACCCAGGGATGCCTAGTTACTTTCTGGGAGACAGACACCTTCTCTGTATTTGAGAATCTCATTCAGTGTAAACAGAAACATAATGAGAGATATAAGGGCTAGGACATGGGTAGGACAAGGTGCTAGGGGAATCCAAAAAAAGGGATTTAAGGAAAGCTTCCTTTGAAGAGAGGACATCCGAGCTAGACATTGAAAGATGAGTAGCAGCTTGTTTGGGGGAAAATGGATTGAAAGGCCTAGAATAAGATTTCAAATCAGGAGCCCTTGTTTGGGCTCCGCTTCCAACTTGCTATGTGACCTTGGGTGATTCTTTGTCTCTTTATGGGCTTCTGTTTCTCTATCTGTAGAATGGAGACTGTTTTAGTCCATTTCTGTTGCTTATAACAAAATACTTGGAACTGTCAGCAACACGGGGGTCTCACATGACAGAAAATAGTGAAGCAGAGAGAAAAGAGACTCTCACACGCTCTTCTTTTAAAGCCCTCAGGAACACAGCTGTGACCACCATTATTAATCCATTCATTAGGGCATGGTCTTCAGAATCTAATCACCTCTTCAAGGTCCCACCTTTCAATTACCATAGTAGGATTTCCCACCCTCAGCAGTTACAATGGGGTTCAAGCTTCAGTGACTTTGGGGGCCATTCAATCCACTGCAGAGGCCTGATGAGGATTCCTTTGCTTGGTAACTTTTTTCTGTCCATGGCTTTTTAAGGAGAGATTTGTCTTGTCTGCCTGCTCTCTAGGCTTTTGAGATATAGAACTGAGAAAACAGGGTGACGGAGGCAGGATGTAAAGGTGAGAGAAAAGAGAGAAGTGAAGAAAAAAAGCAAGGCTTGTAGGAAAGGGCCTAGGGGGGACAGTTTTTGATGGAAAGTGACAGGTTTGGTGAGTGAGGGACACTGAAAGGCAGTGGTGGAGTGTGAGAGACTGCAGAGAACAAAGTGAATTATAAGGAGAGGCGGCATGGATTGGGGCCCCTTGATGTTTTTGGAGAGTTACAAATAAATATTACAGTCATTTTTAAATTACTTTTGGGAGTTAAACTGTTGTTCATGGATTTAATAAATTTTATTCATTTTTGAATAGGCTAAAATGTACGTGATTCAGAATCCCAGAGAACAAAAGGATATGGGTTTCCTTCCTACTTCTGCTGCCAGCACCATCAATGTCCTCCTCCTCCCCAGGGGAGACTCTGTCACCAGTTTCTTTTGTGAACTGTCAGAAATAATCTCCGCATATACAAGTACTGCATGTATAAATACATATGATCCCTTTTTTGAACACAAATGATAGTGTGCTATGTGTGCTGTTCTAAAATTTCCTTTTTTTCCTTAACAACACAACTTGGAGATCAGTTCCTGTAGCAGATTGAATTATGTACCCCCAAAACTCCCTGAAGCTTGAATTGTGTCCCCCAAGTTTTATGTATTAGAAACTTAGCCACCATTGTGACTGTTAAGAGGGTGGGAAATCCTATTACGGTAATTGAAAGGTGGAGCCTTGAAGACGTGATTGGATTGTAGGACCCTGCAGTAGTGAATGGATTAAAAATGGTGGTCAAGGGTGTGGTTCTGAGGGCTTTAAAAAAGAGGAGAGTCTCTTTCTCTGCTCTCTCTGTTTCTACTGTATCACAGTAGGGATGGACTGAAGTTTTTCAGTCAGCTCTCTGTAGCTAAACATTTGGTTCATTTTCAACAGTTTGCCCTTTATACTTCACTTCTTGAAATGTGACATTGAAGGTACTAAGCCTGAGCCACATGGGGCCCTGGGATTTATCTGGGTTATCGCAGACGTTTGCTAGACTCTGATCCATTTTCTGGATCAAGCTCTTCTCCCACCCTTTTTCCTTTGTTTCTTTACCCACCTTACCTCATGGGCCCAGAGTGGTAGCCTCAGCCCTTCACCATGGCCTGCTTTCTGAAGTTCTCAGAACCCCTCCATTCCATGAAATCCTCTTGGCCTGACTCCCTTGATTCCAGCCAAGAATCTACTGCAAGGAGCTCTTGGCAGAAAAGCCAGGGGTAGACGCCCCGAATAGTGTGCAAATATTTATCAGCCAATTCCTGGACCTGCCTAGGGCTTCTCTGTTTATTATCCACTGGCTTGTCTGGTTTTCTCTGGATTTCGCCATCCTTTCCTGCCAGAGAAATTCACTGGACCTACTCTAAGCTTCTG
Source organism: Galeopterus variegatus (assembly GCF_000696425.1). Lineage (NCBI taxonomy): Eukaryota > Metazoa > Chordata > Mammalia > Dermoptera > Cynocephalidae > Galeopterus > Galeopterus variegatus. The sequence continues at coordinate 314,569 of NW_007726781.1, read as the reverse complement.
GAAGGCAGGACCTTACCTGTGAGCCTTTAAAAAGAGTACCTTCTTGTAGGAGAAGAAACTCTTCTACCTAAAATTGCATGGAAAGGTTATTTAGAGATCATCTAGTCCCCTAAATTCACAGATAGGGAAGGTAAAGCCTGTATGAAGGAAAATGAGTTGCCCAGAGTCACAGAATGAGTGAGTAAAAGAGATAGGACAGGAGCTTGGGCTTCTACCTCCAGTTTTTACCTCTCTACCATTTCTTCCTAGAATTTAAATTCAGTCAACCTTTATTCTCTCAAAATCTAGTATATAAAGATAACAAATGTGGTATATTCACACAATGGACTATTATTCAGCAATAAAAAAGGAATTTATAATACCTGCAACAATATGGGTGAACCTCAAAAATATTATGCTGAGCAGAAGAAGCCAGACACAAAAGATTACATACCATATGATTCCATCCATGTGAAATTCTACAACAGGCAAAAGTAATATATACTGACAGATAGGTAGAAGGACCAACTACAAAGGGGAGTTAAGGGAACTTTCCAGAGTGATAGAGGTGTCTATATTTTCACTGTAGGGTTGGTTAAATGGGTATATAAACTTGTCAAAACTCATATACCTCAACAAAGCTGATTTTAAAAGTTTTAAAAGAGAGACCACATTGAAGTATACTTACTCAAATTTAGAAACATGTGAGTTAAGAAAATGCAATGTGACCCACTGATCTACATACAAATAATTGACATTGACTAACCAACTCATTTCAGCAGCTCACAACTCCTAGGTCAGATGTTTTCCATCTTTCAAATGCAGATTTTGGCCAGAACCTCATTTTCCTTAGATTTTTGTTCAAGAACTTCCTCTCTCAAGACAACTGTTTCTGACTTGTGTTGGATTAGAAAGCCAGTGGCTATTAACTTCACTCTGTATCCAGATGACTTATTTACTTGCCAAATTTAATTTTTCTTCTGCAGCAGCCTTCAAAGCTTTTTAGTACTTCCCTTAAAACAAGTCATTGTACAAGTAATAATAGTCATGGCTAACATTTATTGATTGCTTTCTGTGTTCTGGAAGGTGTTCTAAAGGCTTTTCATGTAATATCTTATTACAGCCTCACAACAATTTATGAGGAAGCTACTCTTATTATCCCCATCTTGCAGACTTGGAAACTGAGGCATGGAGAGTTTGAGTTATCTGTCCAAAGTTTGACAGCTGCTAAGTGACGGACTGGGATAAGAATCCTGTCAGCCTGGCTCCAGAGTTCACATTCTTAAGCACTATGTGGCATTGCCTGTCAACATGACTTAAGAGTGATAGTAATGTCTTTTTGCCTCAGGATCCCTTCTTCGCTGGTGCCAGATATTCCACCATGATTGTGTCCTCCCTCATAGTTAAGCATTGCCCTCTTTAGACCCATCCTGAAATACAACTGGTCAATCGTGGGGAACACTAAATCCCTACATGTCTAGTTGAATGGGTTTCTCAAATGCCTTTTCTCCACTGAATAGACTGAAAGAGGAATACAGACTTGGGGGTGGGGAAAAGGGTGGCAGGAATCCAAGGAGAAGAGCAAAGAGGTAAGTGGTCAGAGCCAGATGTCCTATTTTTCCTGGGCCAATTGTGCCCAACCTTACATCGGTGGGGCCCTGTGGAAATATGACCTTATAGTCAATTGGCTCTGGTTCTCAGCCCAGAACACTGGTTACAGGGAGCCAAGTGGGTGAGAGGCAACAGGAGAGGCTCTTTGAAATGATGCCAGGAGTAGCCCAGGTGCCCCCCTGTGCCAGGCTGTCTCTGGAGAAGGCAGGTAGGACAAAGGGTACAACCCAAATCCTTTCCTCAGGAGAGTCAGCCTCACTCCTTTGCCTGGGAGTAGTTGTATTCTATCCACCTGAAGTCTATTTTCAAAATTAAAATGAGGGCTGGCTAGTTAGCTCAGTTGGTTACAGCACAGGTTTGTAACACCAAGGTCAAAGGTTTGGTACTCCGTACTGGCCAGCCACAAAAAAAAAAAAAAAAAAAATTAAAATGGATTTTAAACGATGTAATAATTTACACAAATATCGTATAAAATCCAAGCAATCTTTATAACTTTTTAAAAATTATAAACATAAAATTCCAAAAAATCAAGATAAGTCAAGGTCACCCTCGACCATTCCTTGTCCAATCCCAGAGACATTCCACTACTGCCACCAATTCGGAGTATATCCTTTTTTTCTTTTTCTACATTACATATGTATATACACATAAGACATGTTTTGTTTTGTAAGGCTTGTTTTCTTCTAGTTTTAGAATTATCATTTAAGTTTTTTTATTTACCTAATTATAAGAACATAGCTCAAAATTCCAAAGGTTCAATAGGGAATGCAGTAAAAAGCAGTGTCTCCCGTCCTGTTCCCCAGTAAGCAGTCTCCTCCCTGGACGCAACCACTGATTCCAGTTCCCTGTGATTCCTTTCAGAGGAATTCTATGCATTTAAAATCCAAAGCATATGCAGACATATGTGATTTTCATTCAAATGGAGACACTGTTCTGCACCTTGTTCTTTTTCACCTCACACCATGTCTTTGCAGACTTTTTTTTTTTTTTCCCTTTTTGTCTTTTTTCGTGACCGGCAACGGATCGCAACCCTCAGTGTCGTGCCCGTACCGGACCGGGACCGGCAACGGGATCGCAACCCTCGGTGCTGCTCCCGCACCTCGCTCAGCCAGTGAGCGGCCGGTCTGTATGTGGGATCCGAACCCTCGGCGGGAGCGCCGCCGCACTTCCCAAGCAGCGCACTGTAGCAGTGCGCCACCGGGCCGGCCCAGACTTTTTTTTTATCAATATGGAAAGCAGCCTCATTTTATTTCACACACGCACAGTATCCCATCATATGAATGCCCTATATTTATCCAGTCCCCTATGGAAAGAAGGTTTGTTTCCAGTATTCTGTTATTACAAACTGCTGCAATTAATTTATTTACTTATTATTTTGCATATTTATTTGTAAGATAAATATCTATTAGTGGGGATCAGTCAGTTGAAGTTATTTAAAAATTTTAATGGCATTTTAAAAGTTAACATATTTTCAAATAGCCTCTGTGATGTACCAATTTATACAGCCTGTAGGTTTATTTATTTCTATATAAATATATGAATTTATACACTTTGTCCTGCAGACTCAGCAATATGTCTTGGAGTTCTACCTATGTCAACACACATAGGTCTAGGGCTGGCCAGTTAGCTCAGCTGGTTAGAGCATGGTGTGATAAAACCAAGGTCAAGGGTTCAGATCTCCGTACTGGCCAGCCATTAAAAATAAATAAATAAAATAAAAATACACATAGATCTACCTCATTAAAAAATAAAACCAAAAAAACTGCCTTCATGGTTGTCCATTCTATGGCTGTAGTGAGTTTATTTAGTTAGTCATTTACTGGTTGACATTTGGATGATTTTCAATTTTTTGCTGCCACAACAATGCTACAGTGACAATCTTTATAGAACAGATTCAGAGAAGTGAATTGCAAGATTGGCAAGTGTACACATTTCAAATTTAATAGATTCTGTCAAATCACTCTCTCAAAAAGTTGTGCTGCTTTAGACTTCCACTAATGGTGCAAGAGAGCCTTAGCTCTACATCTAGAACTGGTCCATGTGCTTCCTTCTGAGTCAAAGCACCAAGTTTCAGTGATCACTGGGATAGTCCAAGCCCTGAGCTGCTCCCTGCAGAATCTGGGTGGACAAGCTGAGTGTTGGGAAGGATGCACACAGATGAGAGGCAGGCTGTCCCCCACTAACCAGGTGGTCACTCAAGTAACACACACCCTCTCTAAAGGAAAAAGGCCACCTTGGGAGAAAGGAGCTCCCCATCACTAGATGTGTCCAAGTGGGGGTTCAGTATCAACAAACACACTGAGCCTTTACTCTGTGCTGGGTCTTGGACCCAGAGTCTTGTCCCAGAGATAAGTCAGCCTCAGTCCCTGCCCTCCCAGAACTTGACACTCCTGGAGAAAATAGACAAGTAAACAGACAGTGACAACTGAGTCTAGTAAGTATTGAGTTGGACTTCCTGATAATATCTGGAATCTTCTGCTACATAACACATGGTAATGCTGGAAATAGAAACAACGAATATCCTTTAAAATGCACAACTGAACCTGCAACAGTGGGGCTTTTAATAGACATTTGGGGAGATGAAGCCTTGGGCTCACATGAAGTTAGGGGTTGGGACTGAGACTCTTGATAGACCTAGGACCCTTGATAGAGTTTGGATGTGTTGTCCCCCCAAAACTCATGTGGAAATCTGATCCCCAATGTGACAGTGTTGGAAGCTGTTTGAGTCATGAATGGATCCCTCATGAATGGATTAATGCTCTCCCTAGGTGGGGGGATTAATGAGTGAGTTCTCGCTCTATTAGTTCCCATGAGAGCTGGTTGTTTAAAAGACCCTGGCACCTCCTCTCTCTCTCTCTTGCTTCCTCTTGCCATGTTATCTGCTTGTACCTGCTGGCTGCCTGCTGCTTTCCACCATGAGTAGAGGCAGCCTGAGGCCCATGCCAGATGCAGCTGTCCCAGAATCGTAAGCCAAATAAACCTCTGTTCTTCATAAATTACCCAGTTTCAGGTATTCTGTTTAGCAACACAAAACAGACTAATACAACCCTTGAAGGGCTATACCCACAGTGAAAGAGTAGACTTGGAGGGAAACAAACACACACCTGACTACCGGCAAAGGGAGACAAAAAGGATATGTGTCCATCTTGACCTGGTCTTTGTCTTTTTTTTTTTTTTTTTTTAAAAGATGACCGGTAAGGGGATCTTAACCCTTGACTTGGTGTTGTCAGCACCACGCCCAGCCAGTGAGCGAACCGGCCATCCCTATATGGGATCCGAACCCGAGGCCTTGGTGTTATCAGCACCGCACTCTCCCGAGTGAGCCACCGGGCCGGCCCTTGACCTGGTCTTTGGATGCGGGGCAGGGGGAACTATCTCCCGAGAAGTTGAAAGCATGTGTCTGCCTTCCATGAGTCTGTGTTTCACATTTACCCCACCTGCATGGCTGGAACTCCCAAAGCTGAGAAATCAACACAAAAGGAGACCCACTCCTAAACTATCTCTCAGGCCCCTGGAAGAAACAAATGAGAATTCTCTCTGGAGGGACCTCCCTCCCCTACATTGCAGGCTATACAAGATTCCTATATCTAAAACCCTTCCAAAAATTAGCTTATAATCTAAATTTATGAAATAACAGGGAAATAAATCCACCATGATTAACATTCAATAAATACAATGAACAGAAAAATCAGACTTCCAAGAACTTCAGATAACAGAATTATCAGACTGTGATCATTAAGTGCAGGTAGAGGCAGCTACTAAGTGCTTTGGGAGCATAGAGAAAGAACTGACTATCCGATGGAATAAAATGTTCACAGAGAAGGAAACTAAGAATGGGTCTTGAAGGATAAGTAGGACATTGCCAGATGAGGACAAGTGCTATTGGGGGTGGGGAGTGGGGTATAAAAAGTAGACTGTACCAGTGGAAAGATCATTAATAGTTTATTTTCTGAGGTACAAATGGGGCAGAAAGTGGAGGATGAGACAAGAGAATCAGGCAGGCCAGATCATGCTGGGCCTTGCAGGCCACCTTAAGAATTTCTATTCTTAAATTAAATGCAATGGAAAGCCAGTGAAGAGTTTTAAGTGAGGGATTAGTGACACCCATTTGTTCATTTGTTCAATAAATTTTAATAAATTTCTTTTTTTTTTTTTTGACCAGTAAGGGGATTGCAACCCTCGGCACAGTGTGGTCTGCACCACGCTCAGCCAGTGAGCTCAGCGGCCATCCCTATATAGGATCTGAACCCACAGCTTTGGCGCCATCAGCACCGCACTCTCCAGAGTGAGCCACAGGGCCGGCCTTAAATTTTAATAAATTTCTAATGGGTGTCAGGTGCTGTCCTGGCATGGGGAATGAGTTGGAGGATGAAAAGGAGCGGCAGGAGATCTGCCAGGAGGGTATAGCAGACATCTGGGTGAGAAGTGCTGGTGTCTCAGACCAGGGTGGTGGCGGTGAAGATGGAGAGAAGTAGATGTATTCGAGTGATATTTAGGTCAAAGCTTGAAGATCGTTTGTATATGAGAGATGAAGGGAAGGGAGGTATCAAGGCTGATGCCTGGATTTTTGGCTGAGAAACTGAAAGATGGAGGAACCATTCACAAAGGTAAAGAATTAAGGAGGAAGTTGTTGTAAGGAAGATCATGAGCTCAGTTTTAGATATTTGGAGTTTGAAATGACTTTGGGATATCCAGGTGGAAATGTCCAGGAGATAATCTGATACATATGTCTGAACTGCAACAGAGAAATCTAGGCTGGAGATAAAAACGAAGGTCATCAACACGGCATTTGAAGTCAGGGAAGTGTATGAGAATCCTCTGGTAGTTTCCATCTCCCGTTGTATTGGTTAAGAGCTTTTGGTTCTAAGTAACCAAAGACCCAACTCAAACTAGATTAAAACAAACAGAATTGGTTGAAATGTTCAATAATAACTGCCTTCAGACAAGGATTGATCCAGTGGCTCAAATACTGGAACTAAGCTCTAGCGTCTTATAGTTTCTCCAAAACACTTCCTAGGAGTTGGCTTAGTTCTTGACAGACTCTCTTTTTGTGACCACATGGTAATATAGGGGAATGGCTCTGTCATAGCACTTTGGCAACCTTACATGTATTTATACATGCCACCCGGGCACAGGCTTGAAAGGCTTACTGGAATCTTGGCAGAATGCTTTGTGATCCTCCCAGAACAGGAAGGATAGGAGGCTTATAAGGCGATGAGGCCATCTCCTGCTTTTCTTTTTTTGTTTGTTTGTTTTGTAACGGGATCGCAACCCTTGGTGTCACGCCCGTACCGCAACCGGCAACGGGATCACAACCCTCGGTGTCGCACCCGCACCGCGCCCAGCCAGTGAGCGGACCGGTCTCTACATGGGATCCAAACCCACGGCGGGAGCGCCGCCGCGCTCCCAAGCACCGCACTCAACCGAGTGCGCCACCGGGCTGGCCCCATCTCCTGCTTTTCTCCCTATCTCCCCTGGGAGGCTGCCATGAGACTTTTTTTTTTTTTTTTTGCAGCTGGCCTGTACAGGGATAGAACACCGGACCTTGGTGTTATCAGCACCACACTCTAATGAGACAGTTTTACCGCTTCTCAGGTTCTAATGAAATGTGGGACTTTCTGCCCCACCCTATTCAGAATGCATCTACAGAATATGTCTTAGCAGCAGTCTACAATTGGTTCCTCGGCAACAGAGTACCCCACAACTCATGTTGCAATTTGTCCAGCCCTTTTTGTTTCAGTGTCATCATTTCTGGTGTGTGAGACAAAGATCACAGGGAGCTGGCTTGTTCTTCTTGCTGTCTATGCAAGTAATAAACTATTTAAATCTAAAGGAGGCTCATTGTATCTTAACCAGTAGAATCAGTCAGGCCTTGGGCTCGCCTCATCTTGTATGTATAAGCTTGACAAATGGCTGCCAGCTACTCCTAGGTCTGGGTGCTTCTAAGTTCAAACCCAGCAGAAAAGAAAAAGCCCATTTTCAGTCCAAAATCCCAGAATTGAGTCTTGTTGGCTCTGACTGACCTGATTGAGGTCATATGCTCAACTCTGAACCAGTCACTGTGGCTAGGGGTTTGGCATGTATTGGTTAGTTTAAGTCATTTAGGGCCTATTACTGGAATGAGGTTGAGATCAATCCCATTCAAATCTCATGGCTGACAAATTCAGGGTCCTGTTAGGAAAGGGGAAAGGGGGGAATGAATACCAGGAGGCAACAAGCAAAGCCCACTATACCTGTCTCCTTTCCCAGAGCTGGAAAGTATGTGTGTATTTTGGGGCCTAAGGGGCCTGGATGCATAATTGTGGGGAGTTTGGCTTCTGGGGAGGAAGAGGGGTTCAGAGAGAGGAGGTTGGGGGCAGGGAAGCCAATCTAAGTCTTTGGGTTTTAGGACTAGTTTACAACTTGGTCTTGTTTTCCTAACAGGATGGCTTTTGCAATCATAGGCATTTGTGGGTAAGGGACAGGAAGGAAATTGGTAATGCTGAGGGCACAGGATCCCAGAAACCTGTCCTTAGGACATGTTCTTTTTGGGCCCTTACAACATTTGGGTGGAAGGTTAAGGGGGGAGCTGGTTTTGTGTCTCCCAGTGGGCCTCACCAAAGACCCCAATTCAGGAACAGGAGGCCACTTGTATAGGAGACCTGGTTTCTGGGCCCAGGCCTACCACTGACTTTCTGTGTGATCCTGGGCTAGGCATAGCTCCTCTTTGGACCTCAGTTTCCGAATCTGTACAGTGGACTAGATCAGAATCTTCCTATTTTTTCAATCTGAAGGATACCTTTAATTATTTTTTCCTACATGCTATTGCCTTTCACCCCTTCTCCTTGATTGTTATTGTTTGTTTTTATATAGCTTATTGTCTTTTGGAGAAAAATCTGCACAGTAACCACAGATGAAGCCATTTCTGTGTCTTTAATTTTCCTTTTGCCTTTACAGCAATTCCTTTTTTCACTCTGTTCTCATGTTTCTTTTGCTGATTTTCTAGAGTTTTTTCCTTCTTATCCAGGCCATATCTCACAAGTCTATGTTTGGGTTTCTCTTTGCATCATCCAAGGAATTGTAAATTTTATCAAAGCCTATTTTGCCACTGCCAAAATGGTCCAAATCTGAAGACAAAGATAATATCTGGTATGTTCTTGTACATTTTGATTAGTCTTTCTCAAATTTCTGGCTACATACTGTTGCCTTCCAAGGGTAAAGCACATCCACGGACATTTGTTTCTGCTGAAACAGTTGGGATGTCACAAACTTCCTCACCTGGCTCTTTACTTGTATTTACTTCATAATCGTGGCTGGTCATCAGATAGTCAGGGAGGAAAAAAAGCCCCCAGTTGTGTTTAAAGGGTTTGTATACTTATTAATCTGAGATTGTTGCTCTAACTTACTGTCTCTCAAATTTTTATTAATGCAAGTTTCAGAGAACACCCATCAGAACTTTACAGGAGCCTGGGTCTGAGAGTCAGAGACAAGATATAGGGGGATTTGGGAAACGAATTATCAACGCTACTTCCAAAACATCTCTTAAATTCACCCACTTCTCTCCTTCTTCATTGCTGCCACCCTGGTCCAAACCATCATCTTCTTTCACCTGGTTGAATCCTCACTGGTCTCTCTGTTGCCACACTTGCTGGCTCCAATCCATTCTTTACTCAGTAGCCAGAGGGATATTTAAAAAATCTAAATGGTGATCATGTTCCAACTCTGCTTGAAACGCTTCAGTGCACTTCCCGTTGATTTTAGAATAAGAACCCAACTTAGCATCACAGTTCACAAAGGCCATCTTGCTCTTGCCTACTTCTCCAGTCTCACCTGTTTTGTTTTTTATTTTCGTGGCTCGCTGGTATGGGCATCTGAACCCTTGACCTTGGTATTATACCTACCACTAACCAACTGAGCTAACCAGCCAGCCCTCAGACTCACCTCTTCTTGCTCAAGCACTCTGACTACACTGGCCTCTTTCATTGCAAGCTCATTGGAACCTCAATCCCTTCCTTCCCATATACATCATTGACCATTCTATATCAACAACTCCTTCTCATCCTTTAGGTCTGAGCTTAAATATCACCTCCTCAGGTAGGCTTTCCTTGACCATCCAATCTATAGTAGGTCTTCCATTATTCATTATCATTGTACTTAATCTGTTTCCCTCTGAGGTCTAATCACAACCCTAATTATTTTGTCTGCTTACTTCTATTTTGTATGGCTCCCTGCTAGAATATAAACTCCAGTATAGGAGGAACTGTGTCTATCCTTCTAACCACCATTACACAGTGGGTATTTACCTTTTTTTTTTTTTTCCCAATCACTTTTTGCCTTCACTGAATTGACTTCACCTCATTGCCCTCAGGTTGTGCTGTCCTAAGGCAAGAACAGTAAATTTATCATCTAACTTCTCACAGGTCCTTTTTCTTGCTGCCCTACATACAGCCCAGAGGAAGGTACAGGACCTAATCTCAATCAATCTCATGCTGTTTCCAAGAACACTGACTCTTTTTGGTTTTTGGGGGCAGTTGGCCTGTATGGGGATCCAAACCCATGACCTTGGGGTTACAAGGCTGTACTCTAAGTAACTGTGCTAAAGGGCCAGGCTAACTCTTAAATGGCATGATGCAAGGTCCTTAAAAACTGGTTGAAGTTCACTCATCCAGTGGTGGAATGGTTGACCTGATAGGTGGTTTCTGTTACCCAGGTCCTGTGTTATTGCCTATCTAAGATATGATTATTCCAAGTCTGGTTCCCCCTTCTTCTCTTTTACCCTGTGAGCTCCTTGACAGCCTTCCAGTTAATTTCCTCTATGTTAAAGATGGCCAGAATCAGTTTGCTATTTGGAATCAAAGAAATGTACTCAGTAGACTGTATCTCCACAGCCTAGCAAGGATCTGGCAATGATAAGTGCTCAGTAAATGTTAAAGGAAAAGCTACCCAGGTATGTGTCTTAAAACTGGTTACTTAATATCTCAGAGCCTCAATTTCCTCCTCTCTAGGTAACTAACATATCATCTGGAATCTCTGGTTTCTCAGAAGAAATCACATTGCTTACTCCTTTATTATCTCCCTCCTTTCTGTTTTCTACACTTCCTCCTTAGCTACAACAACAAACAACACAACACAATTGAAACCAATCCAAATTCCTCTCATTTTCTCATGTAGAACAGCTTAACTACAATACGTGGAGCTAACATACAGATCCTGGTTGTGCCACTTACTAGCCATGTGACCTTACTAAATTACTAAATCTCTTTGTGCCACATACCCTTTCTTTCCTCATGGGTATGTGATGATGCATAAATAATAGAACCTGTACTAAATGAGATAATACATATAAAGCACTTAAAATAGTATATAGGACATAGTAAGCACTCAATCCTTGCTAGCTATAATTACCATTCTCATCTTTTTGTTGCATAAGTTCCTGGATTCCTATGCCTTCAGGATTATGTTTTTTAAGGAATGGCTTCTGAATGACCAACATTAGAATTACCTGGAGAGATTAAGAATGTAGGTTCCTGGGCTGCATTCCAGGCTTAGTGAATGACAGTCTGTATGGCAGAACAAGGAAATTTACATCTAAAAAATACATCTCCCCTTTTAAAAGAAGCTTCTGAATGACCAACATTAGAATTACCTGGAGAGATTAAGAATGTAGGTTCCTGGGCTGCATTCCAGGCTTAGTGAATCACAGTCTGTATGGCAGAACAAGGAAATTTACATCTAAAAAATACATCTCCCCTTTTAAAAGATATTGAGATATAATACACATACCATAAAATTCACCCATTTAAAATGTATAGTTCAGTGGTTTTTAGTATATTCACAGGGTTATACAACCATCACCACAATCTAATTTTGGAACACTTTCATTTACAAAAAGAAACTGTATCCATTAGCAGTCATTTCCCATTCCCTACTTACCCAACTACCTCTAGCTCTTGGCAGCCACTCATCTACCTTCTCCTCTAAAGATTAGCCTATTCTGAATATTTCATATACATGGAATCATGTAATATGTGGTCTTTTGTGACTGGGTTATTTCACTTGGCATTATACTAATGTTTTCAAGGTTCGTCCATGTTGTAGCATGTATCAGTACTTTATTATTTTTTATTGCCCAATTATATTCCACTATATAGATATCCATTCATGGACAAACAGAATAGACATTTGAGTTGTTTCTACTTTTTGGCTTTATGAATAAGCTATGAACATATGTGTGCATGTTTCTTTCTCTCAGATATATATCTAGGAGTTGACTTACTTGGGTCATATGTCAACTCTATGTTTAACACTTTGAGGAACTGCCAAACTGTTTTCCAAAATGGCTTCAGTATTTCACGTACCCACTTGCAATGTAAAAGTGTTCCAATTTCTCCACTTCCTTGTCTACACTTGTTAATGTCTTTCTTTTATTATAGCCATTCTAGTGTGAAATGATATCTTGAATTATAAGGATTCTTTATATATTCTGGATAAGTAGCTAGACAGATAAATGATTTGCAGATATTTTCTCCCATTCTTTGGGTTGGTTTTAATTTCTCGATGGCGTCTCTGGGGCACAAAAGTTTTAAATTTTGATGAAGTCCAAGTGATTTATTTCTTCTTTTGTTGCTTCTGCTTTTGATGTTGTATCTAAGAAACCATTGCCTAACTCAAGGTCATGAAGATTTACTCCTAGTTTTCTTCTATGTGTTTTATAGTTTTAGCTTATATTTAGGTTTCATGTTTTGTTTTGTCTTTTATCTTTTTTTAAGATATTGAGATATAATATACTAATGTTTGACAACCACTGGTTTGGGTCACACCTTTTACCTGCGATGGTTAATCACTGTTTTTCTCAAAGACAATCCTCACCCTAAGAAGAATTTTTAAATCATCTGTTAGAATGATGTAAATATTAATACAACAGTTAACTAATTAAGCACTGCATATGTGCTAAGCATTTTACATTGCATAATTTTTTCAATCTTCAGTATGAGTCCAGTGTTACAATCACCTCCAACTTTCATGATGTAATACACTCCACTTTAAGATGACGTAAAACACTACATATATCTCTCCTTTTATGTAAAAGGGGATACTAACACCTTCATCTTTATTTATTTTTTAATTTTTTCTAAAAGATGACCAGTATGGGGATCTTAACCCTCGGCTTGATGTTGTCAGCACCACGCTCAACCGGTGAGCTAACCAGCCATCCCTATATAGGATCCGAACCAGTGGCCTTGGTGTTATCAGCACCACAGTCTCCCGAGTGAGCCACGGGCCAGCCCTCACCTTCATCTTTAGGAAGAAAGGTCGTGCATACTAAATAAACTCAGGTGTGTGAAGAATATGGCACAGTGCAGGGATTCAAAGGATGAGCATCCCTCTATTCCTTCATGATCCACTCCCACAAAGGAGACCTGCTCCTCCCAGTGATGTAGAAAGCTATCGGCCCCAGGGCTGATTTTTGCATTCTCCTAGCATCCTGCTCCTCTTTTTCCCTCTGTTGTCATGGTTTGTGATTTTACATTTACTTATATTGTTCTTTTTTTTTTTTCTCTTTTCTTTTTTTTAATTTTTGGCCACAAAACAAATCTTAATACATTTAAAAATACTAAGATCATAGAAAATAATAGAAAATATGTTCTTTGACCATGCTAACAGAAGGAAAGAGAAAATTCACAAATGTGTGGAAATTAAACAACAATCTCCTAAATAAACAATAGGTAGAAACAAAAATCACAAGGAAATTAGGGAGTACTATGAGATAAAAATCAAACTACCACAAATCAAGATTTATAGGATGCAGGGTTCATGCAGTGTTTAGAGGAAATTTTATTTATTTATTTTTAAATTTTATTTTGTCGATATACAATGTGGTCAATTATTGTGGCCCATCACTGAACCTCCCTCCCTCCTCCCTCTCCCCCCTCCTACCCAACAATGTCCTTTCTGTATGCTTGTCGTGTCAACTTCAAGGAATTATAATTGTTATGTCTTCTTCTCCCCCCCGGTTTTTTTTTTTTTTTTTTTTGTGTGTGTGTGTGTGTGTGTGTGAATTTATTTATTTATTTTTAGCTCCCACCAATAAGTGA